>NC_134354.1:728107563-728125063 GCF_048569485.1 Anomaloglossus baeobatrachus
GGATAGATAGAACAGATAGGATAGATAGAGGGATAGATAGATAGATAGATAGATAGAACAGATAGATAGATAGATAGATAGATAGAGGGATAGATAGATAGAGGGATAGATAGATAGAGGGATAGATAGATAGAACAGATAGGATAGATAGATAGAACAGATAGATAGATAGAGGGATAGATAGAACAGATAGGATAGATAGAGGGATAGATAGAACAGATAGGATAGATAGAGGGATAGATAGATAGATAGATAGATAGAACAGATAGGATAGATAGATAGATAGATAGATAGAACAGATAGGATAGATAGATAAATAGATAGAACAGATAGGGTAGATAGATAGATAGATAGATAGATATATAGAACAGATAGGATAGATAGATAGATAGAACAGATAGGGTAGATAGATAGATATATAGAACAGATAGGATAGATAGATAGATAGATAGATAGATAGATAGATAGATAGAACAGATAGGGTAGATAGATAGATAGATAGATAGATAGATAGATAGAACAGATAGGGTAGATAGATAGATAGATAGATAGAACAGATAGGGTAGATAGATAGATAGATAGAGAGATAGAGAGAGTAAAATACAATCTATATTATTATTTCCTTCATTATTTTTCCTAGAGACATTACATGCAGAGAATAGAATTTTTTATGTGAATGTCCTTGGGGTAAAGGTGATCTATTAAACTATGAAGATCTGGAGACCTTGTCACAGACCTCGGCTTTTTAGTGCAGATACTTTCAGTGTCAGGTGACTTCGTTGTATCTTTCATCACTGGTGAATAGTAACACATATTTAGAAGTAATTATTAGAATGCCATTTATTCTCTTATTGCACTGATATATGACCTGGGAAGGAGGAATATGACAAATATTTCAATGACTAAATGGGGAAAATACTCCAGAATTCTTGAAAAAGGAATGATGTGGAGAAGTGAGCCCCTCTCATAGGAAAATAAAGGAACTGGACCCTTATGTGGTTATGATATAAAAGTGCGCAGAGAAAGGGCAGAAATGTAATTGTCCTTTTTACTTCTTTTTTTGTATATGGGAAAAATGGACCGTTTTTTTCTTCAGCATGATGGATCCGCTATTCATACCTTTTTGGTCCAGTTTTGCTATCACTTTGGCTCATGTTTTTCCTTTGTGTAAAATAAAAATTCAAGTCTTGCCTTGGTCAGTGTGCTGTCCGTGTGTTAGCCCTTTTGCATGCAGACAGCACACAGACATTTCATCTGAACAGGGGCAAGAGAAACTCGGAAATTTAGGTTTTTTTGCACGTAAAGAAAAATCGATGCCAAAAGGAAAAATTGTGCCCCTAAAAAAACAAGATCTAAAGAAAAAAAAATGGATGAAAAGCGTTTCCATGTGTTTTTCTAAACCTTCCAACTTGTGTATTTTTGATAAATGTATTTATTACATATCTATCCGCCTTTAACTTTTCTTGACTTATGCTAAGTTTTACAATTTGTCATGATACCAATTCAATAGAATTTTGTGTCATCCAGAAGAAAAGAGTATATTTGAATCTATAGATTTTGAAACATTGCAGCTTTCAGGTAACAGATGTTGGCATCTATTGCAGCAACCCAGTAAAAAGCAGATCCTGTATTCATAAATACCTTTTTATTGCCATAGGATCCTATTGATGATCCATCATGGCTTTCATACAGGTTTTTTGTTCATGTTTAACAGATCTGAGTATGTCCAGTTTGACTTTCCATAATGCTCATTACTCACGTCGATCTCGTCCGAGCGTCTGACCGGCTCCAATCGAGCAGCGAACATTCCAGCATTTCGGTGATCTCCCATGACTACTCATGATCCATTTCCATTGTGTCCAAGTATGTACGTTTATCTAGAAGGATGCCATTTGGACATTTTGCCAGCACCTTGGATGTATCAAGATTGGCTGATAATTTTGGCACTGCCATTTATTTGCGGATGGATTTATTAACTATAGAAATTATTGTGCCACTCCTGCAGCGGTTGAACCGCTCGGATCTGGGGTCTGCTGTGACTCGAGGGTCTCCGGACCCGGGGGCTCACGGCCACTTCAAATGGAAAGGGGATATTTACAGGGGATAAGAGTTCGTGACGCCACCGGTGGTTCGCGGTAAGGGGAGTACCACCGCTGTCAATGGGAGTACCCAGGAAAGATGGAGTGGGGCAGCCAGATGACATTCCCTCCACGGGTAGGGTAGGCCCTGGGACTATGGATGGTGAAGGTGTAGGGGAGCATGGTGCAGATTGGAAGCAGAGGAGAACAGTGTACTCACTCAGGCAGTGTTGGTAGTGATGCGACCGCAAAGCAGACTCTGACACCAAGGTAAACCAAGTCTCTGGGTGCCGCTGCCTCTCTGGGGGAGCTCGTCCGGGAATCTGCTCCCTTTGATGTTGCTGGTGGTCTTGACCTGCCTCCTTGCACTAATGTTAGATGTTTCCCAGTGACCCCTCGGCTTGAAGCTTTCAGGGTCGGTCCCGCTCCCTACACTTAAGTAGAGGAGCTGTGATCTCGATGGCTGACACTTGGGATTTCAGTGGGCTGCATGGGTTGGAAAGCCCTATCCCCCTCGTTGTGTTGGTGCCTTCGATCTCTGAGCTCTTGGGGACAGTTCATAGGGATACTATCCTCCACAGGTTAATTATCAGGTTACGTGAAGCTACTCTCTGATCTAGGGTCCAGTACCCCGCCATGCTCGGTAACAGTTCGGTTACTAGGTGCTCCGGTGCCGACCATTCCACTAAACTAATTCTGGCTCCTTTCTCCAATACCCTGTGACCGAGTCTCCAACTCCTCCGGTCCCAGACCACCGTCTGCGACTTAGCCAACGTCTCCCAGGGAGCTACAACTCCAGCTAGATCCTCACTCTCTACCACCGTTCTGACTCAGTCCCTCCCACCAGTCTGTCTGACCCCTAGGCGGGTGGGCCTATTCCAGTTAGACCACCCACTGGTGTGCCTGACAGGGTGTGGTGTGAGGTGTCTAGGATTTAAATGCTGATGGAGCAACACCAAAAGTTAGGATCCCAGAACCATGGGGGGGTTGAGTCCTGCACCAAGAGATAAAAGAGTGCAGTACCCTGTGACACCCTGACTAGTTCAGGGGCGTAACATTATCATGACCCTGCTCATCACAGATATATAAGCTGATAGAGAAGATTTTATATTCACTCCTGTGCACTGGTGGCCCAAAAGTCTCAATACACAAGAGAATAGAGAAACAATGCCTGCATCTCATACCTGAGGGGCCCTGATACAAATTTTGTATTAAAGGGAATCTGTCAGCAGGTTTTGCTATGTAAGCTGAAGCCATTATGCTGCAAGGGTTAACACAGAGAGTTTAGGCATGCCTGTTTTGTCACAGTTCAATCTTTTGTTTATTTGCAGTTTGTTTAAGCAGCAGGACCATTATCATTGCATGACTACAAAGTCATAGGCAGAGAAGTCCGACACATCCCCTGCTGTGATTGACACCTGACTGTCAATGTATAATCCCTATAGAGAGCTTGGTGTGAGTGGGGAAAGCCCTCTGGATTCTGTGACATTGATAAAGCTACAAAATTCAGATTGTGTCAGAATGGCTGCAGTCAGTAATCTAAGTGATACATTGTTGGCTTCAGAATCTCTTTGCCTACATCATGCTGCTCTCAGATGAGATAGCAAAAACCTGCTGACAGATTCCTTTCAAGTCCAAGACCTTCAAACACAATAACATTTTTTATTTGCCAAAAATTAGTGTCTAATATGCTACCTTCATCTGTACCCTCAACCAAAGTATGGACTGATATTAAAACGGAAATTCTGATCATACCCAGGTTTTGTCACTGTAATAATCTGCAACCCTGTCTTTCACACAGCGAAATGGATTTTTTGTATCGTTCTGTAGATATCAGTGATGTCATGTGCTATAATTTAGCCCATGGAAATTACCTATAAAATGCCACCAGCACTTCCAGATCCAGTCCGTGAGACTAGGATGTTACTGGTGCTCCCTAATGCTGGAGCATGAATTTCTGTATTGTCATATTTATTTCTCAGAGGAACCTATAAGACTCCGATGCTTACTTGTCACTCTCCACAAGGACATTATCCCTTGGTTTCCCTGTCAGAGACCTCTCACCCAGCCAAATCAGGCCTTTTGCTTTCCCATGATGAGTGGCAACCAGCACAAAACGTGTCTTCAAATGGAGTTGCTGATTTGGCTTCTTATCCTAAGTCACATTGCAAGGCTACGTAAAGGGTTGCTTTTGCTTTTCAGGACTGTTTTATCCAGTAGGGGACATTAGAATTCCAGGCTCTTCTTTTCTGAGGAGGATATTTGCATTTCTAGTACATTGATATTTCCTAATTTTCTGTATTTGGTTGGGTTGTTGTAGGGTATTTTTTCCACTCAATCATCATTCTCCCAACAATAAATATTATTTTACATCAATAGTAACAGACCCCATCACCCTCCATCATTGGCACAGTTGGCAGGCGACTAGTATAGATGAGGGCACTACTGGCACCAACACAATCACAAGGGTTCTGACTTTCTCACCTTCTTATTGAAGGGACATGATGGAGTCAGAGGCTCCTGATTCATGGAGAGGTTCCTGATTGGTGTAAGATTTCTAGCGTAAGTAATGCCACTGATTGTCATGAAATAGACGAGCCATGTGTCACATCACTGCTGTACCCTATCACGTCCCAGCTGTCATGCTATGTTCAGCTTTGCACACACCTGCTGGCATTGTGGCATCAGACTCTGTTCACACTGCACAGTCTGACACGCAATCTGAGGCTTCTGGATTGTTCAGCCAGAGCCGGGCATTGGCTGGTTCAGGTTCTCTAGTCTTGAGCTCTGCATGAGTTAATTCCTGCAGAATGGTAAGCAGGACCTAAGTGCTCAGGTTGCTCATTGACAAGTGCAGAATTCTCTTCCTTATTTTAGGTACTGCTTCCTTCCAGGAGATGCCAATGATCGGTTCAGTTTTTACTCCAGTGATCCCGGGCTTGGTGGTTATCCTGTTAATGGTGATCTGCGCTTCTGAGTGGTGTGAGTGTTTCCTGGTTGTGCGATACTTTCTCCCCTTTTGCATTGCCCCTAGTACACATATTGTGTTTCCTGTGTGTTTTGAGTGTTGTGTGTATGAATTTCCATTCTTCCTTGTAATTTTTTGGGGTTTTGTCTTTGTGTATTCTGGCCCAGCCGAGGGTGTGGGAGAGGGGGGGGTAAGATTAGGGTCCAGACAGGAGTTCGGGTCATGCTGGGGGCTCGAGCCTGGTTACCATCAAACCTACCTTTGAGATAAGGGACAGCGCAGGGTCACAAGTCTGAGGGCCAGCCTAGGAGCCCCTATCCTGTCTTCACATACCCTGTGACATCAGCTCTACTCTGGAAGAAACTGAAGTACAAAATGTGAAAAGCTGTCAAATTTTGGTGCAACTCCGAATTCCGACGAAATCGCTTTGACGAATCATGGACACCATTTTAACAGCAGAAATATCAGTTGACGATTGTACTGCTGATTACTACTACATAGAAGGATTTGTAAATATTAGTTTTTAGAACAAAAGTCACTCAAAACTCCATGTTTTAGAAAACCCATGCCTATAAAATCATTATGGTTAACTAGGGTTAGACATGGAAATGGGGGTCAGCGAATACACATTTTACCAGTTCACCAGGTAAGGAGTTATTGTGAGTTCCTCTTGGCACAGGATCCATATTTCATACCCTGAAATGACCGTCAGTCAGCAAGTGCTGACATCCTCCTGAAATCTGTGATATGGAAGTTATACATATTAGAAGCAAATATTGTTCTTTGAGGATTCAAAAATATCTAGCCCATCTAATATATAAAGCTGAGTGTATATATGTGTGTATGTATGTATGTGTGTATGCGGACGGGGGCCGCGCTGCTGCAGGGGCTGCTTGGATCCAGGTTTGTTACTGCGGCTCGAGTGGTAGCCGGAATCCGGGCTCACACAGCCGTCTGTCCTCACAACCGTAGGAAGGGGGTATTTACAGGGGATGGTTTTGTCAGTGACGCCACCTTTGGGTTGCGGTGAGAGTGGGTAGCAGCGCCGCTGCCTGGTGATGGGACACCCGGGGCTGATAGAACGGGGCAGCAGGATGGAATCCCCTCCACGGGTAGGGGAGGTGTAGTCCCGGGGCCCAGGTGAACGGGAGCAATGGCTGCTGGAGGTGACGAGCAGGGTTGGAGCGGGGGTAAATGGTGTACTCACAGTTCAAAGAATTTGCACACAAAGTCCAGTGGTAAACCAAATTGCCAGTGACCAGTCGCCTCCGGCGGGTGTATTCGGGTCCCACACCCGGGTGTAGCAAACAAGGGTCCCTTCCTCCTGCATTCAGTGTTTATGTCTTCACTAGGACAACTCCGCTTGGAACGGGGAAGTCCACTCCCGGTACTTTGTATGTTGGGAGCTGTGGCCCGCGAAATCTGACCCTTGGGATCTCTGTGGGTTCTGGCGGACACCCTATCCCCCGCATTGAGCTTCCGTTTTGCTCTCTGGGATTACTGTGGAACAAGGCCTGAAACCTTGTCCCCGGGTGGTCAATTGACAAGGGGCTTGCAACCTTCCTCGCCCTAGGGTCCAGGTACCCCAACTGTGCACGGCCTCCGGACCGGATTCCCGCTGTCAGCACCGGTGGGCTACAACCCTTCCCCGGTCCGCTTGAGGTCTCCCGCGACCAGATCTCCGTCGCCTGTGGTCCTGCTTGCTGTCTGCCACCTAGTCCGGTAGTCCAGGGGCCCCAACCCCTGACTCCACTGCACTTCACACTCCTCTACTGTGAACTGTCAGCACTCCACTCAGACTGCGACTCAACAACTTGGTTCCCTTCCCTGACACCTCAGGACCCCTAGGTGGGCGCTCCCATCCACCTGGTCCCGCCCACTGGTGTGTCCCTATTGTCATGGGGGGGGACTAGGCTTTTCTGGCTGGTGTTGTGCACCTGGGTGTGGGCTTGTGTTGGTATGCCAAGGAGGATGGAGTTTTGTACTTGAGAGATTGTACAACCTCTGTGACTAACTTGTTTTGCCAGGGCGTCATATGTATGTGTGTCCGCTAAAGGAAGCTGCACTGTCATATTTACAATCACAAAATTTTGCACAGACACCTCATTTGACTCAGGGAACGTCATAGACGCTTATGTGCGAGGTAATATGATTTCAGTGGAGAGACAGATAGAGAGAGAGACAGACAGAGAGAGAGACAGACACAGACAGACACAGACAGAAAGGGAGAAAGAGAGACAGGGACAGAGAGAGACAGAAAGACAGAGAGACAGGCAGAGAGAGAGACAGTGAGGGAGACAGAGAGAGACAGGCAGACAGAGAGAGACAGAGACACAGAGAGAGAAACAGAGAGACAGAAAGACAGACAGAGAGACAGATAGACAGAGACAGAGAGATACAGTGAGGGAGACAGAGAGAGACAGAGTGAGACAGAAAAACAGAGACAGAAAAAGACATGCAGAGACAGACAGACAGAGAAAGACAGAAAGAGGCAGACAGGGAGAGAGACAGAGATAGCAAGAGAGAGACAGATAGAGAGAAAGACACAGAGAGCCAGAGAGACATACAGACAGGGAGATAGATAGACAGGGAGATAGACAGACAAACAAGGAGACAGAGAGGGAGACAGAGTGAGGGAGAGTGGAGGGAGGGTGGTAGAGTGAGAGAGTGGGAGAGAGGGATGGTGGAAAAGTGAGAGAGTGGGAGAGAGGGATGGTGGAAAAGTGAGAGAGTGGGAGAGTGGGATGGTGGGAAAGTGAGAGAATGGGACAGAGAGAGAGTGGGAGAGAGAATGGCAGAGAGGGAGGGTGGGAAAGTGAGAGAATGGGACAGAGAGAGAGTGGGAGAGAGGGAGAGAGTGGGAGAGAGAATGGCAGAGAGGGAGGGTGGGAAAGTGGGAGAGAGGGAGGCTCGGACAGTGAAATAATGGGAGAGAGGGAGGGTGGGAGAGAAACAGAGAGACAGTTACTATCCCGGGCAATGCCGGGTACTACAGCTAGTATATAATAAAGTGATATTTTCTTTGCCAGAATTTTAATTGAAAACTTTCAGACGTCTGATGAGCATTTGTATCTAACACTTGCGTGAGAAGCTCCCAGCTGTAAATATTGCCGTCTATCATGCAATGCATGTGACTACTGGAACTTTTGAACTTCTGTCTAGCTAATATAATGTATTACTGGAGTCTTGTGGAGAAAATAAGCAAATCCGTGTCCAAAGTAAAACACGTAAATGAGAGGAGAACATGTCTGGGGCCTCATATTCCAGTCTGATATTTGGTCATGCTGTTATGCTCCCTTATAATAAATCTATTACAATCTAATTATCTGTAACTTAATGAAGACTTGTCACTTGCCATAAATTTATAAAAACAATGTAAGCACGATGTAAAGTTTGTTGTTTCTCCTGTATCCGGCATAGTTTTCTTTTCTTCTTGCGCCTCTCCATTACTGAGATACAGCCCCAGTAAGATTCAGAATGATTAAAAGAGAACAGGATCCATGTTAAAAGCTGACGCGTTTCAGCCATACCTTGCCTGAAACGCATCAACTTTTAACATTGATCCTGTTCGCCTTTAATCCTACAGAATAAACCTCTGCTTTTATTACGGTACGGCTTGTGCTGAGATTACCATTTTCATTCTTCAATTTGGATCGCTGTGTCCGCCAGCTGGTATCGGCACCCGACAGAGACACTTCACCGCCCCCACTACTTGGCTGAGTTACATGGTGAGCCTGGGTTATTTCTTTGGGCCCTGCTTTACTGTATATAAATCCAAGACCGTATTCATGATTTACATTTCTTTAAGTCACTCTTCTTTTTTTGTCTTGTGATATCCAATGGCATTTCTTGCGCCAAATTGTTCAAAATGTTGCACCTGTCTCATGTATTTTGTGCAAAATCCCCAAAAAATGCTCCTTTTATTTTGTTTTCCCCCTTTTGCAATACTATAGAGAAAAACAATTGTACATTTTGTAAAATGGTGCAAAAATTTGTGCTAAAAATTAACCTGCTTACATAAAATCACCTGTTTAGCAACTTTTTAAAAAGTTGTAATTAATGAATCAGTCTAAAACGTCTGGAAAAGCCACATTGCCATTAAATTAATAAAGGCATTCACACCAGGTTAAGAACAAAATGACAGGTATGGCAAGCGACCGATCTTTTGGAAAGTATGACTTCAGTTTAAAACTGAAAAATAATTTTTTTTATGTTTTCCCCTATGTTACAGGCAGAAACGGACATATCATTGGTGAGCTTGTGCAGCCGCATATAGATCCAAGAGGCTTGGGAGCCCATTTCTACCGCCAAAGCAGGAGGAATTGTGCATTTTAATGAGTTCTTGGGCTGCAAAAGCCGATATCTTGTCTTGCACAGGGGCCCTTTTCTGTCTGTGTCTGAGTGATTGGGATACAACAGCACACAGACCGTTGTAGCGAAAGCTATAGTCGGCATGGGAAGACAAGCTCCTCCATCTTATAAAGGCGGGAAGTGAATGTGATAGGTCTCCCACAACATATGATCCAAGAGGTTACCAGCAGATTAGCAGAAATTAACTCCTGCAAACCTGATTAATAATAAGTACACAGCTGGTTGATGCCCGAGGTATGCACACAGCAATGCAGTCACCAGCAGGACTGGGATCTTGGGTGAACATATCATTGGTACAGCCTCTGCAGCCGGACAGGGGCCCAAGAGGTAAGGGGGCCCATTTCTACCTCCAAAGCAGGAGGAATTCTACATTTTAATGAGTTCTTGGGCTGCAAAGGCCCATATATTGTTTTTGCACAGTGGTCTTTTTTTGTCTGTGTCCGTGAGTGACTGGGATACAACAGCACATGGACCGATGTAGCTAAAGCTATAGTCGGCATGGGAAGACAGGCTCCTCCATCTTAAAAAGGCGGGAAGTGAATGTGATAGGTCTCCCACAACATGTGATCGAAGAGGTTACCAACAGATTAGCAGAAAATAACTCCTGCAGGCCCGATCAATAATAAGAACACAGCTGGTCGATGCCCGAGCCACGCACAAAGCAGTACAGTCATCAGTAGGACTGGTATCAAGGGCGAACATATCATTGGTGAAGCCTGTGTAGCCAGACAGGGACCCAAGAGGTAAGGGGACCAATTTATAGCTCCAAAGCAAGTGGAATTGTGCATTTTGATGAATTCTTGGTCTACAAAGGATCCATATACTGTTCATGCACAGGGGCCTTTTTCTGTCTGTGTCCGCCAGTGGTTACAGGTCTTACCATGTGTGTGTATAGGGAGACTTGTTACCCATGGGGAGCAAGGTTGGGAGAAGTCTCTGGAATCTTATTTTGAGCTACTGATCCAGAATGAATAGTCTTCTGCTTGCATTTCAAAGTACCTTTTCTCATAAACAACAGCGAGAAACACATGCACAACTGCAGTTCCACAGTCAGGGTCCAATTCATGCTGCCCAATATTTGGGCTCAATGAGTCAGTTGACAGGTTCCCTTTCAAGTAAAAACAAATTCTCATCTACGGCACTGTAGTTGCTTCCACCAATCTTCTTGCTTGCTCTTGTGGTGGGGATCATCAGATGACTGCTGCAGACAATCAGAAGCCACTGATTTACTGCAGTGGTCACAATCTGTCTAAGCTGGAAGAAACTAAGAAACTAAGCTATTGTTTATTTAGAGTAAAATATTACTAAACCCATGATCTCAGAATTTTAGTTTTAACACGGTGTATACAAATAAATCATCATCTGATGTTGGAGCCTAATATATGTTAATTCACACCTTGAGAACGTTCTGTTTTGGCTCGTCAGCTGTGTATAGCGCTGGCCCTGATCATGTACCACTGTGCTGTCTTTAGTAGCCCTCGGGGAGCACTAATGTCTGGAATTTACATATATCTCTGCTTGAACACTATTGTAAAGAAAAGCTCCAAATCCCGGATTGTGTGTAGTCCTCAAGGACTGGTTTGAGAACCTCTAATCCAGTGGTAGACTACTTTCAACACTGCAGCAGGCCGGCTGAGCATCAGAACAGTTGTATATTAATCTACCACATCAAAGGTTTCCTTGTTCAGCTGCAAAAGGGGGCAACTGCAATTGGTATCTTCAGAGAAATCTACCAGCTCCAGCCCGAAGAACTGTGAAGCGTCATCCTATAGATCAGTCATTGCAATGGAGTTGTTAATCATTTCCACATATTTAGAGGCCAGAAGAATGTGTAATGTACATGATAACTGAGGTCTACGCAACCGGTGGCTCAGCGATTTGTCTAACGTCACGTAAATATTCTGTTACTTAAAAATCACCATGCACTGAAATAGGAAAATAAATCCCCTATGAGAACATTGTTACAATCACTGCATATCTTATATATGGTTTGAAGGTCTTATTCCACCGTAAATATTGATGACGTGGATGGGTTATGCCATCAATGCACGATCAGTGACCGATTTCCTAGAAAGAAGTAGAGTTCAATAACTAAGCAACTCAATGCTAAGAAAAAGAAGGAAAAAGTGTCCATGTCCCGCACGAAGACCAACATCAATGGCACCATATTGGTGATTCCCAGCAGAGTCACTGCCTCTTCGTATTGGAAATTCCTGCGACATGCAAAAAAGTAATTTAGGTGATATTTCCTTTTAGCCTTCCATTGAACCAAATGTCATTTTTTAATTAATTGCATGTAAAACTCACAATACTAATATTTTGAGACTGGTGTCACGGTGTAGCTGTAGGAAAGTGAGGGTCCAAGGCTCCTGTGCTGTGCCTCGCTCTAGGGGTCCCTCAGCTATACTTAACCTTAGGGTTACCCCTAATGGTGGAGATGCTTGAGTCCCGTGCCTGGCTAAGCTCCTGACCAGAACTGATCTTATTTCCCCCTCCCACCAGGAAAGGAAGGGGCGGCAGAGATGGAAACACAGATAAAGACAGACAGAGGAAAATCCAAAACTTTAACACACTGCAAACACACAGAAACCAACAAAGAGAGACTCAGGAGAAAAGCAAGAGCAGAAAGATTGCAACAAAAAGACAAGAAAAGTTAACTCCACAACTGCACACAACCTCAAGTACTACAACCACCACTGAGTCTGGATCACAACACCTCCCCAGACCAGGTAAGATAAACTATAACTGGCAATGGAAGTGTCCAGCCAGCATTTGTAGGAAGGGAGCAGACTGTGATTGGCTCCTCCAACATGTGATCAAATTTGACTCACAAGCAGAGCATCAGAGATTAACTCTTGCTAGCCTGACTATGAACTACTAATCTGTTGGTTGACGCCTGGGTCTCCCTTCGTTGATCACAGACAGCAGTGAAGTTACCGGGCGCAGTGTCAGAATCAGTAGTCTGAACAGACCCCAACGCCACCATGACAGTTGGCGAAGTTAATAAGAACCTCCATATGATATCTTGACCATGAAGCAGCACTCTTCAATAGGCAGATGCCAGGATATGTTAGAAGTTGTCGTTTCGCAATAGCTGGAGTGCTAGAGACTGATGCCAATATTCTAAACTAACCAAACTTAGTGTACTGGATATATTGCCGGATTTGTTTAGCTGTACAATATTGATGACCTATCTATAGGATAGAAATAAATAAGATTCAATAACTTAGTGGAGTCATAAATATCAGATTGATGTGGGTCCAACACCTGGAAAATCATAGCTCCGTTCACTATTTAATGACTGTCGCTGAGAACCGTAGATCAGCCATTGACTGTTCAGGCTCAGCTGGCGCCAAAGCTCAAAACAGCTGATCGGGGTGGTACCATATTTCAGACCACCACCAAGAGTGAGTCAAGAGCTGTTAAATTTTTGCAGACTTTGTATCCTTCATTCCTCTGGTGACAGGCATCTTGCTCATATTGGTAGCATTAAAATAAGTATTGTGGAGGAAAAGTCCAAATTTAATATGGAATTCTATGTATGGAACATTGGTTGCATATGCGGTAAATGATTGATGGGGCCATTATAGAACTGATCTATAGGACGCCATGTGTCACTGTACAAACTCCAAGCAAACATATGCAGGTGGCCTCAGCTAGGTATATATCATGTCTTGTCCCCTATTTAGCACTTTATCCATTTGACCCCCTTTTCAGGCAGTGTTCTATTTTTTTTTTAGCCACACAGAACAGCATAGACTACTACCAAGCTAAAAAGACACAACCGCCATAAAAAATGTGAAAGTGTCATAATTTAGGCTCTGTCTGCCTCATTGACGTCAGTGGCTCTATGGAGAAACTTCTGGTTCCGTATACATCCAGACAGAAGCCCTTAACGGACCCCTAAACGGGCAGAAAAATGCAATGGGAATGATATGCTGTCTAAGGCTAAATTCACATGTCCAGTAATCATTAGACTGGATCCAGCAGAGATCCACAGGCCAAAATATTGTACAAACACAACTTTCATGGTCATTTTAAAAAAAATTGATTCTTGCAGGATCCGTTTTTTTAACATGGGAATTTGTGGAAAAACTGATCCATTCATGTATTGTTGTTTATCTTCCATTTGAAACTGATCCAGTAAAAAAAAAAACAAAACAATGGATCCATTACAAATGGATGGCTAAATAGCAGTCCATTAATGGATCCATTTTCCATTGACTCCAATGTTAAAAAAATGAATCCGGCAAAGATCTATTTATTCAAAATGGACAAAAAAGTTGTGTTTGCAAAACTTTTTGCTAATAGATAGCTGCTAGATCTGTTATAATGGATGATCACTGGACATGTGAACGCAATGATATTCAGAAAAGACTCCAAACCCTAAGGCTATGTGCCCATGGGAGCTTGCTCCTGCGGATTTTGCCGCGGAAAACCTGCGGAATTTTCTGGATTTTCTATATAAATCCGCAGGTTTTAGCAAGTACAGACACTCCCCATGTTACCCTATGAGACATGGGGAGTGCTGTGTCCATGCTGCGGTATGTGTGGCTGCGGAATATGCTGCGGATGTCCCACAGCTGCACGTAACTGCATGTCAATTATTCCTGCGGATCTACCTGCGGAAATCCCGGCCCTCCACTACGGAGATAGAGGCCGGGACTTCCGCAGGTAAATCGCATGAATGTCCGCAGGTTTACCGCAATAATTCCGCTGGAATCCTGCAGCTATGTATAGCTGGGGATTCTGGGGAGGTGATGCGGGAAACCTGCGGACGTACCTGCGGATATATCCACAGGTACGAGCTCCCGTGGGAACATAGCCTAAGGCTATGTGCACACGTTGCGTAATTTAATGCGCTTACGCTGCGTACTGCACTGCAGCGTAAACACATGCATCCTGCGTCCCCAGCACAATCTATGAAGATTGTGCATAATCCATCTGCACGTTGCGTTTGAGAGTGCAGCGATTTGCATGCTGAAAGTTTGATCAAAATCTCTGCACTCAAAAAAGCAACATGTCACTTATTCCGTGCGCTTTGGATGCAGCTCCCACTATGGAAGAGGCAGCAGCCATAGCGCATGAAATCGGCATCTATTCTGCACATACACTGCATCCATTCCGCAGTGTTTCTGCAGCGATTTGAAGCACACATGCACTGCCAAATCACTGCAGAATTTTCAGTATGGACACTATGCAACGTACGCACATAGCCTTAAGGTGGCTCAGTGGTTAGCACTGCAGTCTAGCAGCACTGGGATCTAGGGATGAAATCCCACCAAGGACAACATCTGCCAGGAGTTTGAATGTTTTCCCTGTGTGTGTGTGGGTTTCCTCCGGGTTTCTCCCACACTCCAAAAACATACTGATAGGGAATTTAGACTATGAGCCCCAATGGGGAAAGTGTTGACAATGTATGTAAAGTGCTGTGGAAATGAATATATATATATATATATATATATATATATACTAGCTGTACTACCCGGCTTCACCCGTGTTAATTACTGCTGTTAACAAAATAGAATGTATTAACATTCCTGGGATAGTAACTGTCTCTCTGTTTCTCTCCCATTCTCTGTCTGTCTCCCCCTCTGTATATATCTCTCTGTCACTCTCTCTATCTCTTTGTCTGTCTGTCTCTTTCCCTGTCTGTCTATGACTGTCTGTCTCTTTCTCCGTCTGTCTCAATCTCTTTCCCTGTCTATCTATCTCTGTCACTTTCCCTGTCTGTCTCTTTCCCTCTCTTTCCCTGTCTGTCTCTTTCCCTCTGTCTCTTTCCCTGTGTCTGTCTCTTTGTCTGTCTCTTTACCTGTCTTTGTCTGTCTCTTACCCTGTCTGTCTCTTTCCCTCTCTTTCCCTGTCTGTTTCCCTGTGTCTGTCTCTGTCTCTTTGTCTGTGTCTGTCTCTTTACCTGTCTGTGTCTGTCTCTTAACCTGTCTCTCTCTTTCCCTCTCTTTCCCTGTCTGTCTCTTTCCCTGTCAGTCTGTATCTTTGTCTGTGTCTGTCTCTTTGTGTCTGTCTCTTACCCTGTCTATGTCTGTTTCTTACCCTGTCTGTGTCTGCCTCTTTCCCTGTCCGTGTCTGTCTCTTTCCCTGGCTGCATTGTGACACGCCAACATTCCATATAAGGGCGTGGCTGCGTATTCTTCTGAAGTTCTGGCTGCACTGTGGCTCCCAGCTCCATTCGCTTTAATGGAGGCAGGTTTTTTGGTGAAAAACTGGAAAGCGCGGGGTTAAAATTTCCCCTCAAAACATAACCTATGACGCTCTCGGGGTCCAGAAGTGTGAGTGTGCAAAATTTTGTGGCTGTAGCTGCAACGGTGCAGATGCCAATCCCGGACATACACACATACACACACACATTCAGGTTTATATATTAGATATATATATGTATATATATATGCATATATATATATATATATATATATATACATACATATATATATATATATATATATATATGTATATATATATAAAATTAGAGAATTGCTACAATAAGTGTGTGTGTGTGTGTGTGTGTGTGTGTGTGCGTGTGTGTGTTTGTGTGTTTGTGTGTGTGTGTGTGTGGTGGTGGGGGGGGCATTGATTGACCTGATATTGATGGCAGATCCCCTCAATATGGTATTTCTGGCTACCGTAGGTCTCTTCTTTAATATGAGCTTGGCTCACATCTGTTCGTTGTGTCTTTCTAGTTGTTTAGGAATTGGACATAACTGATAACAAGTGTACACTATGAATGATGGAGAGAAAAACTGTCCATGCAGAGTTCTTCTGTCCACCACAGGGAGGCATTCAGTATTACAAGTGATGCCACAGAAGACAAATCTTCTAGTTTAGAGACATATTGGATCAGTTTTGCCATTAGTTATCCTATGAGGAGATCAGACATATGTGTGCTATTCCATTCTATTGTTCAATGCCAGCACCAAATCTATCACAATAGCACCTGATAGCCCCTATTGACTGTATACAGTAAGTTGTAATGAAAATGTAATTCAGTAGATGGTACTATTTTTCTCTTTGGTATATTGTATATGACCAACTTTGCAAAGAAACCCCCAAAGAAAATGGGAACACAAAATAAGAAACCTAAGCATGTTCCCCTAAAACGCAAATAACTGGACAGAGGAGCAGAGCATTCGCAATAATTTATCTTGTAGTTGTCACTCCAAACCATTGGATCTATAGCCTAGGGTTAAACAATGGAGGATGACTCTAATATGGAATGCTTTAGGCATCAAAAGTCAGGATGGCATTTAGGGACATTTTGAAAACACAGCGAATTGTATGGAATGGAACCACTAAGGCTATGTGCGCACTTTGCAGTTCAATTCTGCAGCGAAAAAGTCACTGCATGTGCGTCTCAGAACGCAGCTGAAAAGCAGGTGGAAACGGAAAGTGCGCACATAGCCTTATTCTTCTTCCAACCAACATATTCTCTCCAGGATATATTATACTATTGGAGGCTGAACATCCCCACTAGGGAGTGCTCATAATTTGGATGTGATGATGAATAATGATAGGTTCTCACCCCCTTTTTAGTCTAGGAGGTGATGAACATGTGGCATCCATAATTACTGGATATTTGCCTTTTTCCAAATCCATCAGTGAAATAAAGTAACAATGCAAAAGGTGACAAAATATTTGATATCCCGCAAGTGGTCTGTTCACACTGGAAAGATCAACTTAACCTAAAAATGGTTATATAACAAAGTACATAAAGATAAAAGAGTATTAAACTGTGAAGGACAGAGGTGACATGAACTGTTCCCAAAAAGAGACAGGAAAATCAACCAGTGAGTACTGACGTTTATTTGTTAAGTTTAGTAGATATATTGCTTCAGAATGGGTTAAAAGCTAAGGTAATGGTATACAGGGTATATTCCTTATCCTAGCCTTTATGAGTCTGATAAGTGTCAGTATATGCAGTAAGCGCAGCCTATTATACATCCATCCTCCTATTTCTTACCTATTGTATCCGAATCAGAAACTCCTACAGATGTATTTCTTATACACAATATTGTAAGGCAAGTAAGAAGTGCATGGCTGCAGTATACAGAGCACAGCAGGGCCAGGATCT
>NC_134354.1:728427563-728512563 GCF_048569485.1 Anomaloglossus baeobatrachus
CAGGGCCAGGTTGCTTGGGTGGGAGAGAGCGGAAACCGTGACCGTATACCGTTGCAACGTTTAAGAAAATGTGCCTCCCGTTTGGGAAGAGTTTTTGATTAAAAATGTTATTGATGTTTGATTAACCCTTGTTATCCCCTTTTACAGAAAAATAAAACCGGTGTAGGACGGCAGCCCGCGGACGGTCTGCATTTTGCTAAGGGGGAATGTGTCGCCCTGGGCAAGCCAGGGGACACAGGTCACACACCACCACACCCCACACTCCAGGTAGGCACACCTGCTAACCAGAAATCCTTGTTGCCTTCCTCCAGAGGTTGATGATGCACACCAGGGGGTGGGCCAGGCGGTTGGCTCCGCCCACCAAGGAGCTCACAACACTGGAGGCAGGAAGAGACCAAGCAGAACTGTCAGGGAGGAGGAAGTGGAAGGAGTGGAGGAAAGCCCAGGCAGGGCAAGTGTGAGGAGCTGAAGTGAGAAAGTAAACAGCGAAGTGAAAGTAGTGAAAGTAGAGAAGTGTAAAGGAGGAAAGCAAGCAAAGTGACAGAAGGAAAGAAAGCCTGAGAGCCCAGCCGTGTGTAGGGCCAGAACAGCAAGGTCAGCGACGGCGGTGACTGTTTGGAGGGGGACAGTTTGGAAGTTCCTGGAAGGACCCCGTTGGCTGTGTGCCCGGTGGTCTGGAGCAGTGTTCCGAAGGACAGTCAGCACCAGGGCAGGGGCCTCTCGGACCCCGGCAAGGCTAGGAGTCGCCAAATTTGCCAAATCCGTCAGTGACGGGGACGCAGATCCCCCAACAACCAAGTCCCGATTGACGGCAACAGCCCGACCATTACCGGGGAGACACCGCCACCGCCAAGGCACCAGTTTCCCCAGGGCCAGCGCCTGCGGGCAAAGTGTAGAACTCCTCCGGCCCAGATTGCAGCCGGGGAGCGGGTAACCGGAGGGAATCAACCGCTACCATCAGTCAACACAGGTGCAAGGAAGAGAAACGTCACCGTTACCTACCGGGAGTGCAGGTGCAGCCTTCTGTGGGACCGTCCTACCAGCCGTTGGTTTACCGTACAAACTGTGTCCGTGTGTCAGGCTGAGTGAGTACCATAGTGCCGCAAGGCACAGCGCTGCCCCGCGTTCCTGTGCCCTCCAGGCCCTACACTTCACATCTCATCACCGGGCCCCGGGATCACCAACCCCTACCCACGGAGGGGCAACACAACACCTGGCTGCTCCGCATCACCATCCCCGGGACCCCCACACTGAGCAGCGGTGGTGCAATCACCACAACCGTGGGTGGCGTCACGAACTATAACAATCCCTACACCCAACAAACACCCCCCTTTCACTCACGGGTGAGGAGTGTCGCTCGAGACACCCCGGGATCCGGCCCGCGGCTCGAGCCACCAGGAGCAACTACCGGACCCGAGCAGAAGGGGTGAGCGCGGTGTGCTGACACCCTCCTCCCCGCCCGCGACATATGCCCCCTGCAACTTAGTATTGTCTTTGGAAGGAATAAGTCACGTGCCAGTCGTTTGTATTGATCCCACAGGAATTTATACATATACTGTACATGAGGTCTCCTCATATTTTTTTCTAAGCTAAACAAATCTTACTTTTCCAACCTCCTCATCATATGGGCAGCCTCCATTCCTTGTAGTAGTCTAGTTACCCGCCTTTGAACTGACTCTAACTTCTGTATGTCCTTCTTAAAATGTGGAGCCCAAAACTGGATCCCATATTCTAGATGTGGCCTTACAAGTGATTTATACAGGGGTAACAATACGTTGGGGTCACTGGATCTAATCTCTCTTTTTATATACCCTAAAATCTTGTTTGCTTTTGCATCTGCTGCCTGAAATTGAGTGCTGCTGCTGAGCTTATTTGTAATCAGAATACCCAAGTCCTTCTCCTGTTCTGTAGTCCCGAGATTACTTCCATTTAATGTATACGCTGTTATAGGATTACTCCATCCTAAGTGCATTACTTTACATTTATCAACATTAAATCTTATTTGCCAAGTATCTGCCCATTTCGACATCTTATCCAGATCATTTATAATGTTGTACTATCAAGGTCAGTTTTTAATATCCTACATAGTTTGGTGTCATCAGTAGTGTTTAGCCACCCCCCTAGCGTTCGAGTTTGGTTCGGTTCGTCGAACGCCGGCTCCGTTCGATGAACATTTGACGAACATTCGACGAACTCCTTCGAACCCCATTGAAAACAATTGCAGGCAAACACAAACACATAAAAACACATTATACATATACAACTACAGTTAATAAACATTGCCATTACACTTACAGGTCCCCCCACCGCTTTTCCTTCCGATCATCGCTGCCTCCTCCCGGTAATCAGCACTGATGATAGGACCTTCCGTGATGTCAAAATAGCATGTGACTAGTCACGTGTGTATTATCTCATTGGCTACAGACTGGTCACATAGCTAGACGTCATGCTAGGTCCTGTCAGTGCAGCTCTCTGGTACGCGGTGCTCGTTCCAGCATATCCGTGTACCGGCAAGATGCTTGGGCACATGCTTGGCTCCCCGTTCTTGCATGTCGGCGCTCTTTACAGAGTCAACCCACATGCAAGGACAGGATGCCCCAGCCGGTGAATAACGGAGATCACCGTTGCTATAGTAACCCGCCTGTCAGCGGTGACGTCACTGCTTACAGCCCACAGCCTCTGCTCACTCACTGAGTGATTACACTGCACAGGAGCAGCAGTGTCTTCCTCCCATGCAGTGCTGTCTGATGTAGCAGAGCTGCATGGGTTGAAGGAGAAAGAAGACAGAAGACCAGGATCGTAGAGGGCTGAGAGGGAGTAATAAACATGGAGTCTCTAAATGTGTCTGTGTATTTATTTCTATTAAAGTTTTTTTTCTTTGTGTAATGTCTTTTTTTTTTAACCCTTTATTGGAGATTCTGAATGGCCGGGTCAAACTTGCCTGACATTAAGAATCTCTGGCTTAATACTAGCTAGTAAAACACAGCTAGTATTAACCCATTATTACCCAGCAAGCCACTCGGCTTCAGGGCTGCTGGAAGAGTTGGATACAGCGCCATATGATGGCGCTTCTATGAAAGCGCCATTTTCTGGGGCGGCTGCGGACTGCAATTCGCAGCAGAGGGGCCCAGAAAGCTCGGGCTAACCTGTGCTGCGCATTCCAATCCCCAGCTGCCTAGTTGTACCTGGCTGGACACAAAAATGGGGCGAAGTCCATGTCATTTTTTTTTTTTAATTATTTCATGAAATTCATAAAATAATTAAAAAAAGGGCTCTCCTATATTTTTAGTTCCCAGCTGGGTACAAATAGGCAGCTGGGGGTTGGGGGCAGCTGTACCTGCCTGCTGTACCTGGCTAGCATACAAAAATATGGCGAAGCCCACGTCTTTTTTTTGGTGGGCAAAAAACTCTTGCATACAGTCCTGGATGGAGTATGCTGAGCCTTGTAGTTTTGCAGCTGCTGTCTGCTCTCCTGCATACACTAGTGAATGGAGCATGCTGAGCCTTGTAGTTCTGCTCCCCCTGTCTCTCCCTCCAGCATACAGTCCTGCATGCAGCATGCTGAGCCTGTAGTTCTGCAGCTGCTGTCTGCTCTCCTGCATACACTAGTGGATGAAGAATGCTGAGCCTTGCAGTTCTGCTCCCCCTGTCTCTCCCTCCTGCATACAGTCCTGGATGGAGGATGCTGAGCCTTGTAGTTCTGCAGCTGTTGTCTCCTGTCCTCCATACAGACAGACAACAGACAGCAGCAGCAGGACTACAAGGCTCAGCATACTCCATCCAGGACTGTACGCAGGAGTTTTGTGCCCCCCCCAAAAAATTACGTGGGCATCGCCATGTTTTTGTATGCTAGTGTGACGCCCTGGCAAAACCAGGTAGTCACAGATAGGCCCCCGCATAACACCTTCCCTCACTTAGGAAACACTCAGCCGACCTAAAAGCCTAGCAACTCCCCCTTAGGGAAAGATAGACACACCAATGGGCGGGACCAGGCGGTTGGACACGGCCACCCAGGGGTCTAGACAGCCCGGGGCGGGAAAACAAGCAGATTAGTTTGGACTTCAAGTTGAGAGGAGTGTGGGCTGGAGCTAGGTGTAGCTCCAGCAGAGGAAGTTTAAGTTGAACGGTGCCAGGGTAGGAGCCCTGGTTCCTTGGCTAGGATGCAGACGGTGGTCTCCGTCAGCAGGAGATGCGAAGATGGCTCGACAGAACCGAGGTGGACCGGGACAGGGTTGTACCGGTACCGACACAGGGAACTGACCCATAGCACAAAGAGGGGTACTCGGATCCTGAAGCCAGGACCGGAAACCAGCGGCCTGGTTAATTAACCGATTGAGGCCAGGATTATAGGTCCTGTCCCACCCAAAGTCCCTAATAGAAGACAACAGCCCACCAATAGGGATAGGAGGCCACCGCCAGGGCCCATAGATCCCACGGGCCAGCGTCTGTGGGCACGGCTCCTTAGGTCACATCCAGCCGGAAGCGGACTCCTGAGTTTCAGACTAGGAAGTCCAGCTTACACAAAGTCAGTGCAGAGAAAAAGGACAGAGACCATCAGCCCGGGTGGGGGACCGGAATGCAACCGGACGTGGCGCCAGCCACCAGCACCTTGGTTTACCAAAGACTCGTGTGATTCATTTACTGTGAGTAACCAAATATCCCCCTGCTGTCGCATACACTGCACAGAGACACTGGGTCCTGGGGCAACCATCCCTACCCACGGAGAGGTTAACATCTAGCTGCCACTACATCTTCCCTGGCTGCCCACAACCGCATCGGTGGTGTCCCACCTCACCACACACCGTGAGTGGCGTCACAAACTTAATACGGCCTAGCCTGTACATCTACGTCCCCCCTTTTATTCGGCTTGTCCGCGAGACCCCCGGGTCCAGAGACCCTCGAGTCACCCCCCTAAAAGGTCCGGATCTGAGCAGCGGCGGCTGCTGGCACGGGGGTGGCACACTGGCCAGGTACAGCAGGCAGCTACAGGCTGCCCCCAACCCCCAGCTGCCTATTTGTACTGGCTGGGAACCAAAAATATAGGGAAGCCCCTTTTTTTTTTTTAATTATTTCATGAATTTCATGAAATAATTAAAAAAAAGAAAAAAAGACGTGGGCTTCGACCAATTTTTGTGTCCAGCCAGGTACAACTAGGCAGCTGGGGATTGGAATCGGCAGCTCAGGGTGCCCAAGCTTTCTGGGCACCCCTACTACGAATTGCAGTCTGCAGACGCCCCAGAAAAGGGCGCTTTCATAGAAGTGCCATCTTCTGGCGCTGTATACAACTCTTCCAGCTCCCTGGTGACGGGTGGCTCGATGGGTAATAATGGGGTTAGGGCTAGCTGTATATTATCAACTGGCCCTAAGCCTGAAATTCATGGTGTCACCCCAATATTAGACATGGCCACCATGAATTTCTAGTACAGATTAAAAAAAACACAACACACAGAAAAATATTTTTATCAGAAATAAAACACAACACAATTAGTGACTCCATCTTTATTGAAATAAAGAACCCCCCTCCGCAGTAAACCTGGGTCAAGGGTCCCGCGCCGTCCAATCCGGATCCAATATCATCTGATCGGTTTGCTGGAAGGCAAAGCGATCAGATGATTTGTCAGGTTCAAGGGCCTGAATCACATGACACAGCAGCTGATTGTATAAACGGCTTTTATACAATCAGCTGATGCATCAGTACAAAAAAAAAAAACAACACACTTCTGTGCAGACTCCTGTCCGACAGCATCAACTGATAGTTTAGCCGGCTGGGCGGTAAAAGCCGGCCTCACCGCTCGACTTATAGTGTCAGCTGATGCCGTCAGGTGTCAGCTGATGCCGTCAGGTGACCGCATCAGCTGTTCATCGCCAGGTCTGAGAGAGAGAAGAGAAGAGAGAGAAGAAGAAGAGAGCAGAAGAAGAGAGCAGAAGAAGAGAGCAGAAGAAGAGAGAGAAGAGAGAGAAGAAGAGAGAGAAGAGAGAGAAGAGAGAGAAGAGAGAGAAGAAGAGAGAGAAGAGAGAGAAGAGAGAGAAGAGAGAGAAGAGAGAGAAGAGAGAGAAGAAAGAAGAAGAGAGAAGAAGAGAGAAGAAGAAGAGAGAAGAAGAAGAGAGAAGAAAAGAGAAGAAGAAGAGAGAAGAAGAGAGAAGCAGAAGAGAGAGAAGAGAGAGAGAGAAAGAGAAAGAGAAGAGAGGAGAGAAGAGAGAAAGAGAGGAGAGACAGAGAGAGAGAGAAAAAGAGAGAGAAAAGAGAGAAAAGAGAGAGAGAAGAGAGAAAGAGAGGAGAGTGAGAAGAGAGAGAGAAGAGGAAAGAAGAGAGAGAAGAGAGAGAAAAAAGAGAGAGAAGAGAGAGAGGAGAGAGAAGAGAGAGCAATGCAGCCTCATTCCATGAACTGCTCCGATTTTAGAGGTGTGTCCCGCTGCTCACAGCTGATGTCCGGCTCCTCCCCTCAGTGCATAATTAAATTAAATTCTAATTATAAATAAGTAATAATTATAATTTAAAATATATTAAATTCTTTACCGGGACAGCCGGGACTCGAACTCGTGAACTAATTCTCCTTAGGGAGTAGCTCTATCCATTGAGCCACTGCCTCTAATGGAAAGCATAGGCAGATTTGGTAATCCTGACCTCTATATTGCAGTAGAGAATCCAGAAGCAGATTGTTCAGCTGCAAGGATGGATGGATGGATGGTGAAAGGAGAAAACACTGACACCATTCAGCGAGCTAACTGCCCAATCTTCCTATTTCAGGTTTATACACGCATTATATGGCTTGTAAATGTCCTTGCATTTTGGCCACGGTGCTCATTCCAATGAAAGGCCACGCCTTTCCCCCTGACCTGATGGTCGAATAAAACAGCTTTTCTTACCGCATATTTGGTGAGTGCCTGCCGTCTCTTTTCACATGGACTGGATGGATGGATGGATGGGCGGATGGATGGATGGATGGGCGGATGGATGGATGGGCGGGCGGGCGGATGGATGGGTGGAAGGATGGAAGGATGGATGGGCGGATGGATGGACAAACAGCGGCATTACCGCACTCATCCTCGCACACACGCAGGCACTACGGCACTCATCATCCTCGCACACACGCAGGCACTACAACCCCCATCATCACTGCACACACGCAGGCACTACAACCCCCATCATCACTGCACATGCAGGCACTACAACCCCCATCATCCTTGCACACGCAGGCACAACAACCCCCATCATCACCGCACACGCAGGCACTACCACAGCCCCCATCATCATCGCACACGCAGGCACTACAACCCCGATTATCCTCGCACACGCAGGCATTACTTCAGTGACGTCCCCGCTGACAGCGTGGCTCACTTCAGCTGCTGCGTGGATCTGACACAGAGCGCTCGTGTTCTACTGCACTCTTGTCAGCTTCATGTAGCAGAGCTAGATGCGTCGCGGGACCTCTGTGGATTACGTCGGACCTGGAGGAATATTTTAATAAAATGGTGAAGGAGGGTTTTTTTTTGTCTTTTATTCCAAATAAAGGATTTTTCATTGTGTGTGTTTATTTACTTTCACTTACAGGTTAATCATGGAAGGTATCTCGGGGAGATGCCTGCCATAATTAACCCCTTATTACCCTGATTGCCACCGCACCAGGGCAATTCGGGATGAGCTGGGTAGAGTCCCGGGACTGCTGCATCTAATGAATGCGGCAATTCCAGGCGGCTGCTGGCTGATATTGTTAGGGTGGTGGGCTCCCCATAACGTGGCGCTCCCCATTCTGACAATACCAGCCTCCAGCCGTGTGGCTTTATCCTGGCTGGTATCAAAATTGGGGGGAACCGCGGTTTTTTTTTTTTTTTTTATTATTAGTATTATTTATTTATTTATTTTACTGCACGATATAGACCCACCCGCCGGCGGCTGTTATTGGTTGCAGTGAGACAGCTGTCACACATCGTGGGGGCGTGTCTGACTGCAACCAATCATGGGCGCCGGTGGGTGGGGAAGGCAGGGAATACGAGATTGAATAATGAAGCGGCAGCCATTTTCAAAACAGGAAAAGCTGCCAGAGCTTTGTGACAGCCGTGCAGCGTCGTGCCCGTGATCAGTGAGTAGGAAAGAGAGAGAGATTGTGCTGGGGAAGCAGGACGCATGCAGATACGCAATGTGCACACATTCTTACTGTGAAAAGCCACGCTTTTGGTGATCGAACCGTTCTCGGACGGTAACTCGAACTACCGAGCATTAAAGCAAATCGTTCGAGTTCGTCGAACACCGCCCAAAATCACTCGAATTTGAAATTGGCGAACCGTTCGACTCGAGCATCGCTCAACTCTAGTCATCAGCAAAGACCATACTTGAACAACCCACTTCAGGAATGCTTTACCTTGGCTGGTTATTAAAAATAGAGAGGATCCCACGCTATTTTAAAAAATTATGTAAATATACTTATGATATACTGTATATACAGCGGGTGAAATAGGTAGTGAACAACACCAATTTTCTAAATAAATATATTTTTAAAGGTGTTATAGACATACATTTCTCACTGGATGTTGGTAACAACCCATCCAATCCACACAGGGAAATAAATCAAACCATAGATGTCCATAAAATAAGTTACATGTACTAATGAGAAATGACACAGAGAAAAAGTATTGAACTCATGACAAAAGAGAGGTGCAAAAAGCCATAGAAAGTCATGACACTAGCTGTAATTAAATTATCTATCAGTAATTAAAAAGTAATCCTGCCACTTGGTGAACCATAATATCAATTGGTTCAACTGATGGTCTTTAAAGGGTAGACATTATCCAGTGCCACACAAGAAACATCTCATGATGGGTAAAACAAGTGCGCTGTCTCAAGCCCTTTGCAACCTTAACCCCTTTATCCCCGACCCCGTTTTCACCTTCATGACCATGCCATTTTTTGCAATTCTGACCAGTGTCACTTTGACAGGTTATAACTCTGGAACGCTTCAACGGATCCCAGTGATTCTGACATTGTTTTTTTCATGACATATTGTAATTCATGATAGCTGTAAATTTAGGCTGATATTTTTTGCGTTCATTTGTGAAAATATGGAAAATTTGGCCATAATTTCACAATTTTCAAACTATGAAATTTTATGCCCATAAATCTGAGTGTTACGTCACACAACATAATTAGTAAATAATATTTCCCACAGGTCTACTTTACAACAGCGCAATTTTTGAAACATCATTTTTTTGTTACGAAGTTAGAAGAGTTCATTTTTATCAGCAATTTCTCATTTATCCCACAAAATTACAAAACAATTTTTTTTTAGAGACCACATCACATTTGACGTGCCTTTGATAGGCCTAGGTGAAAGAAAAAAACAAAAGTGACACAATTCTAAAAACTGCACCCCTCACAATGCTCAAGACCACATCCAAGAAGTTTATTAACCCTTTAGGTGCATGACAGGAACCAAAGCAATGTGAAAGGAAAAAATTCCTTTAAATTTTACTTTTTTTCCACAAAAATGTTACTTTAGCCATAACATTTTGCATTTCCACAAGGGTATGAGGAAAAAATGCACCATAAAATTTATTAGAGTAATGCCTGCTTTACACGCTTCAATAAATCTTTCAATCCATCATCGGGGTCAAGTTGTAAGTGACGCACATCCTGCATCGTTCGTGACGTATTTGCGTGTGACACTTACGTGCAATCAAGATTGAACGAAAATACGGTGATCGCATACACGTCGTTTATTCCTCATACATTGGACGTTTTGTTGTATGAACCTCGTCAATTGAAACGTGTGACATCCCTCATACGATTGTGATGTCTGAGGCTATGTGCGCAGGTGTGCGCTCTGCACCGCAGCTTAAAAAAGGTCCGCTTCAGAGAGCAGCTGAAAAGCTGCGTTCTGAAGCACCTTACAATGTCTGTCATTCACTAATCTCTGTCAGTCGGTCACTATCTCTGTCCCTCTCTCTCTGTCCATGTCAGGCTATCCCTCTTACCCCCTCTCTCATACTCACCGTTCCCCGATCCCCGGCGCGGCGCTGCACGGCATTCACACTGCTCCGGCGGCTTTTACTATTTTGAAAAAGCCGGCCGCTCATTAAACAATCTCGTATTCCCTGCTTTCCCCGCCCACTGGCGCCTATGATTGGTTGTAGTGAGACACGCCCCCACGCTGAGTGACAGGTGTCTCACTGCACCCAATCACAGCAGCCGGTGGGCATGTCTATACTGTGCAGTGAAATAAATAATTAAATAATTAAAAAAAACGGCGTGCGGTCCCCCCCAATTTTAAAACCAGCCAGATAAAGCCATACGGCTGAAGGCTGGTATTCTCAGGATGGGGAGCACCATGTTATGGGGAGCCCCCCAGCCTAACAATATCAGTCAGCAGCCGCCCAGAATTGCCGCATACATTATATGCGACAGTTCTGGGACTGTACCCGGCTCTTCCCGATTTGCCCTGGTGCGTTGGCAAATCGGGGTAATAAGGAGTTATTGGCAGCCCATAGCTGCCAATAAGTCCTAGATTAATCATGTCAGGCGTCTCCCCGAGATGCCTTCCATGATTAATCTGTAAGTGACAGTAAATAAACACACACACCCGAAAAAATCCTTTATTAGAAATAAAAAAACACAAACAGATACCCTGGTTCACCACTTTAATAAGCCCGAAAAAGCCCTCCATGTCCGGCGTAATCCAGGATTCTCCAGCGTCGCTTCCAGCTCTGCTGCATGGAGGTGACCGAAGCTGCAGCACACACCGCCGCTCCTGTCACCTCCACGCAGCAAATGAAGACAGCCGCGCGATCAGCTGAGCTGTCACTGAGGTTACCCGCGGCCACCGCTGGATCCAGTGACAGCGGGTAACCTCAGCGACAGCTCAGCTGATCGCGCGGCTGTCTTCATTTGCTGCGTGGAGCTGACAGGAGCGGTGGTGTGTGCTGCAGCTCCAGTCACCTCCTTGCAGCAGAGCTGGAAGCGACGCTGGAGCATCCTGGATTACGCCGGACATGGAGGGCTTTTTCGGGCTTATTAAAGTGGTGAACCAGGGTATATGTTTGTGTTTTTTATTTCTAATAAAGGATTTTTTCGGGTGTGTGTTTATTTACTGTCACTTACAGATTAATCATGGAAGGCATCTCGGGGAGACGCCTGACATGATTAATCTAGGACTTATTGGCAGCTGTTACGAGGGGGACCCGGGGAAGCGTGCCAAGATGGGAAATGGACAGCTTCCGCCGGTCAAGGTCCACTGTGCGGTGTAAGGGACCGCCGCTATGGTGGGTGAAGAGTGAGCGGGTTGCTGCTAGCGATCGTCTGGAATGTCACAGACGATCTATGTACACCGATCTGCCCTAACCCGTGAGGGTTGTATGGCAGGGATCTCACGGCTCGGTGTACCTGTTGCACGGGGAAGCATAGAGGTGCCCACGCACGTGTGCCAGTGGAAGTCACGAGAATATGGCACGAGGGTAGCACAGAGGTGCCCACGCACGTGTGCTTTCAATAGCCAGGTGAGTCCGGTGGAGGCTTGAGGAGCTCACCTGGGACAGGAACACGGCCTGTTGAAGGGGATACTGCCGGAGCAGCAAGGCAGGAACACGGCCTGCAAACGAGGTACTGCCTAAGCAGCAAGGGCCAAGCCAACAGAAGACAGTAATGCCTGAGCAGTGGCGTGGCAGCACGCTGCCAGACATCCAAACATAGAAGGACGGTCGCGCGCCGCCATGATGGCAGGAGGAGCTTTTAAGGAGGTGTCGTTCCACCCAAGGGCGGGCGCGAGGTGGAGATGACGGACTTGACCCAATCAGTCAGGATTCACACCACGTCACCTGCCTTATCATCAAGCCGTGTGACGTCAGTGGGCGAATCAGAACCCACCACGCATAGCACATGCTCACCCTCCTGCCTCTGGGAAATAGAGGCGGGATCCTCGGTCTCACAATGTGCAGAGATAACGGGAGTCTCACTGCTTCCCTGAGCAGTAAACCTCTGCACATTGCGCAACCTCGCAGACCTTCGGGGCCACTGAACAGGAGGGCCTGCGGCAGGCCAGGAATGGGAGACCGCTTCACTCCTTGTAACAGGAGAACCACTAGGTGTCGCCCTTCTGCTGCCTCTCTGAGAAGGTATCTCCTGCACACTGCTCAGTCTGGCAGACCTTCGGCGCTGCTGAGCAGGAGCGCTTGTGGCAGGCAAGGAATGGGAGACTGCCTCAGTCCTTGCCTCAGGAGAGCCAAGAGATGTAACAGGCAGCTATGGGCAGCCAATAACTCCTTATTACCCCGATTTGCCAATGCACCAGGGCAAATCGGGAAGAGCTGGGTACAGTCCCAGAACTGTTGCATATAATGTATGTGGCAATTCTGGGCGGCTGCTGACTGATATTGTTAGGCTGGGGGGCTCCCCATAACGTGGAGCTCCCCATCCTGAGAATACCAGCCTTCAGCTGTATGGCTTTATCTGGCTGGTTTTAAAATTGGGGGGGACCGCACGCCGTTTTTTTAAATTTTTTAATTATTTATTTCACTGCACAGTATAGACACGCCCACCGGTTGCTGTGTTTGGGTGCAGTGAGACACCTGTCACTGAGCGTAAGGGCGTGTCTCACTGCAACCAATCATAGGCGCCGGTGGGTGGGGAAAGCAGGGAATACGAGATTGTTTAATGAGTGGCCAGCTTTTTCAAAATAGTAAAAGCCGCCGGAGCAGTGAGAAAGCCGTGCAGCGACGCACCAGCGATCGGTGAGTATATGAGAGAGGGCTGCTCAATTCAGTTACTCAGGAGTTTAGCGGTCACCGGTGAGTCCTTCACTGGTGACCGCTAATCAGGACGCGGCACAGACAGAGCCGCAGCATGACAATGAAGTCGGGTGAAGTTCACCCGAGTTCATTCTGATCGTGCGGCTCTTTCTGTGTCTGCTGTCATCTGCCATTCAGCTCTGCTACATGGCTGTCTGTGTCTGCTGTTAGCGGCCATGTAGCAGAGCTGAATGGCAGATGACATAGTAAAAACACATCCCTACACATTACACACGCTTGGCAAGTCAATAAATAAAAAAAAAAAAAAAGGGTGCCTAATGCATACGTCACAGAACACATGATCTAAAGGATCGCACACAAAATTGATCAATTTAACATACCTACTAACGCACGTGTGACAGCAAATGAATGACCTACGTGTGATCTCATAAGATCCCATATGCAACCTGGGCGTGTCACATCGCATACGAGATTGCACACCTAATTGTAAGGTGTAAAGCTGGCTTATGCTGAAACCTCATATGTGGTGGAAATCAACTGTCTGTGCTCATGGCAGGGCTCGGAAGGGAAGGAGCGCCATTTGACTGGAATCATTAGCAGATATTAGGTTGCGTTTGGAGACCTCCTCAGGTGCCTAAACAGTGGAGCTCCTCCACAAGTTACCTCATTTTGGAAACTAGACCCCTCAAGGAATTTATCTAGGTGTTTGGTGAGCACCTTTACAGCTTTACAGAAGTTTATAACGTTGAGCTGTGAAAAGAAAAAAAAATACATTTTACCACAAAATTCTTACTTCAATCTGGTTTTTATTTTCACAAGGGTATCAGGAAAAAAATGCACCATAAAATTTATTGTGCAATATGTCCTGAGTTCACAAATGCCTCATAAGTGATGGAAATCGAATGTTTGAGTGCACGGCAGGGCTCAGAAGGGAAAGAGCACCATGGCTGGAATCATTAACGTACGCCATAGAACGTTTATAGTGCCTAAACAGTGGAGTTCTCCCACAAGTGACCCCATTTTGGAAACTGAACCTCTCAAGGAATTTATTTAGATGTTCTGTGAGCACCTGAAACCCCCAGGGGCTTCACAGAATTTCATAACATTGAGCTGTGAAAATGAAAAAAGAAATTTTTAATCTTAAAAATGTTGCGTTAACAGGAGATAATGAACCATACAATTTGTTGTGCAATTTCTCCTGAGTACGCTAGTACCCCAAATATGGTAGAAAACTATTTTTGAGGCACAATACAAAGTGAAGAAGGAAAGGAGTGCCATATTGTAGTGCAGATTTACTTGGAATGGTTTGCGGGTGCCATGTCACATTGGCAGAGCCCCTGAGGTGCCAGAACAGCAGAAACCCTTTTCTTTTCTGCCGAAAGAGTCATGTGAGGGCTTATTTTTTTGCAGAAGGAGTGGGATTTTTTATTGGTACCATTTTGGGCCACATAATATTTTGATCACTTTCTATTCCACTTTTTGTTAGGCAAAATCAAAAGGAAATAGCATCTCAGGAATATTTTTTGTTTATGCCATTCACCATGCTGTAAAAGTGATAAGACAGTTTTATTCTTTGTGTCAGTATCATTACAGCGATACCAAATTTATTTATTTATTTTAGGTTTGGCCGCTTTTACACCATAAAAACTATTTTTTAAGGAAAAAAAAACAGTTTTTGCATTTCTGTATTCTGAGTGCTATAGCTTTTTTATTTTTTGTCTGACAGAGTTGTATTAAAACCTCATTGATAACAGCGAAGGCGTGTGACCTTTTTTGCACATGGTGCTCATAATTGGTAAGCAATAAATCAAAATGTTTTAAAAATGTTGTTTCCATTTTTCATTTGCATATCATCAGTCTTGTGATTTCCATAATTGTATGACTTTTTCTTTTTGGTATTGGAATTTCAATGTTGAGGAGGTTCTATATTGTATAAAAGCAAAATAATGCAGCAGTCATTTTGTGCTGAATCTGGACAGTTAGGCTATGTGCGCACTGAGCGTTTTCCGCAACGTTTTTGAAAGTTTTTCGGGTGCGTTTTTGTGCATTTTTGGGCTCAAAATTGCATGACTTTGCTTCCCCAGCAAAGTCTATGACTTTTCATTTTTGCTGTCCAGTGTCCACTGTCGTTTTTTAGCTGCGTTTTTTGAGCTAAAAAAAAAATAGACATGTCAATTATTTCCTGCATTTTACTGTGTTTTACACCCATCCAATGCATTGGAAAATTGCAAGAAAATGCAGTGATCAAAAACACACAAAAACTTGGTAAAACGCGGTGCGTTTTAACCGCTGCATTTTTGCCGTTGGTGCGTTTTTGTGTGTTTTTTGCGGCCAAAAATGCAGCGTTTTGGAGAAGTGCAAAAATGTCTAGTATGCACATAGCCTTAGGCTGTGTGCGCACATGGCTTTTTGTGTGCTTCTTTTCTGCACATAAAAAAACATGTATTGGCACAAAAAAATGCAGCAGAAAAAAACACTCATTTTTTTGCAGCTTTTATGCCTTTGTTCATGCTTCTTTTCATGTTTTTTTACCTACTGAGATAGGGAAAACGTAGGGAAAAAAAAGCAGAAACAATTGACATGCTGCTTCTTTTTTCTGAAACAAAATCTGCAAGGAAAAAAGAAGCAGCATGGGCACAGCACTTCAGGACTCTCATAGACTTTGCTGGGATGCGTTTTTCCTTGCAGTATTGATTAAAATCTGCAAGTAAAAAAGCATGAAAAAAGCAACACCTTAGATGATACCACAGCTCTTAGCTTAGCCACAGAGATAGGGAGTGAAAGCCATAAGACACTAAATAAACTGTAAGGGGTACTTTGCACACTACGACATCGCAAGCCGATGCTTGCGATGCCGAGCGCGATAGCACCCGCCCCCGTCGCAGCAGCGATATCTTGTGATCGCTGCCGTAGCGAACACTATCACTACGGCAGCTTCACATGCACTCACCTGCCCTGCGACGTCGCTCTGGCCGGTGACCCACCTCCTTCCTAAGGGGCCGGGTCGTACGGCGTCACAGCGACGTCACACGGCAGGCGGCCAATAGAAGCGGAGGGGCGGAGATGAGCGGGACGTAAACATCCCGCCCACCTCCGTCCTTCCGCATAGCTGGCGTGAGCCACGGTGACGCAGGTAAGCTGATGTTCCTCGCTCCTGCGGATTCTCACACAGCGATGTGTGCTGCCGCAGGGGAACGAGGAACAACATCGTACCGTCGCTGCCGCGGAATTATGAAAATGTCAGACACTACACCGATGATACGATTACGACGCTTTTGCGCTCGTTAATCGTTTCATAAACGCTTTACACACTACGATATCGACATCAACACTGGATGTGCGTCACTTTCGATTTGACCACACCGACATCGCAGCTGCGATGTTGTAGTGTGCAAAGTACCCCTAAGACTATGTGTACAGATTGTGGTCACATTGCATCTTTTTGCAAAATGTAGCATTTCGGAGGGGCGGAGATTATGGAAAAATATGCAACAAGCCTATATTGATTGAATGCAGCCAAAAGATGATGTATGTGACAGCATAGCAGTGAAGATTAGTGTGTGACGAGTATAGTGTCACACATTTTCCGGAGTAATTTGTTACTTTGCTTCACTTTAGATTCTTGTCAAATCAATTTACTGCAAATCAAAATTCCTGGAAAAAAATGTCAAACCTTACTTTGATGTTTTTAAAAGATTTGCTCATCCATAATAGCCATTAAATTCCTACCATAAATATGTGCTTAAATGAGTAAACAGTACTGTACCTGTAGTCATTGGAACTGATGAGGATATAGATCACCATTACATCTGGCTGTTGTGTCCAAACATAATGTGACTGTAGATCAGTCACTGTCAGAATACTGCTTGCTGTAGGTTAAAAACAGGTATTATATACTGTGTGTGTCGGCAGCCATTTTAGGTCGTCGGAAGGTGGGACGGGGACCGGGGGAGGGGGTTGAACAGACTTTGGCCACTCCGGAGACCGGGGGAGGACATTTATCTCCCATCTGACATTGAGAACAAAACTTCTCATAACCATATAACTCATGTTAGGTTATGGACGCCCAGAATGTGTTTCAATCCATAACCAGCATCTACTCCATTACATATGGAGAACCAGGAAAACCGGAGTATTTTAAGTGCAAATACAATTACAAATTTTATTGATTTATAGAAAAATATAATACAATATTACAGGATCAAAAAGGATAGCCAATTAAAAAGGGCAAAAAAAGCAGCATGGAGAGGACAACAACTGAAAGCAGATCATAGAGATGTCAAAAGCACCACAGTAATCACCAAATACAATATAGTCACACCAGTGGGTGGCTGAATGAGGTTCTTGAGTATTTAACAGAAAAGAATGCACATTCAATTTGTATCAAGGTATACATATATTAATACCCAAGCAGGGCACAATTAGTTACAACCCAAGTGGGAAGAAAAATTACAGATTGTGCAAATGCTCACATATTAGCAACAAATGATCCAGCATGATGGTAATCCAGTGTATACATAGGATATAATACACGAACCTCCTTGATGTCATCCAAAAGAGTGGTAAATGGATGAAATCACAATAAGGTGCTGTGTGCAAGCATAAATAATGCTTTGAAAAGATCCCCAATCGGGGTGTCTCCATTGAAAGCAGCCCCTGAGCCTACCAACATACGTTTCGCAGCTGCAAATAGCTGAGTAGTCCGAGGGCTTCTTCAGGGTGGAGAGGCGACCATGTTTGATCTTGCGAGATGGGAGATGAATATTTTTGTTTGCCGGCGCTGCATTAACATTCACGTCGTCACTGTTACACGGTTTGTAACTGCGATCAAGTCACCGGGGACCAGAAAAACCGACCCTGATCGTGATCTCCAGGGTCTCAGCTACCCAGTAGCTGAAATCCCGGAGATTTTCCAAAGCTGGGGGTCGCTATACACTTTTTCCTGAGCGCTGTGAAAAAGTGACACAAAGGAATAAGTACCCTCTTCTGCCGCCGTTAAAAGGCGTATCGGCGGTTGTTAAGGGGTTAAGGCTGGGGCCACACGAGTATTACTGCAAGTGTATCGCATGACCCTCGGCTCCCGCTCTGCTAGAGTGTAAGCCGAGTGTTATGCCACTGTGATGCGATCCTGCAATTGCAGCACAGCTGGAGAGGAGGGGGCACTCACTGCGGAGGAGAGGGAGGGATTAATCTCCCTATCTCTCCCAGTATCAGCTGATGCGTATATCGTACTGCACTCCGCTGTAATTTGAGTGCAGTGCGATGTTTCTCTCGCACCCATAGACTTGTATGGGTGTGAGAGAAAACTAATCGGATTCCACCCGCAGCATGCTGCAATTGTTTTCTTGGTCTGATTAAGGTTGAGAAACAATTCGCTCATGGGAGCGGGCACATAGAGTACTATTGGTCCAAGTGGAATGGCATTTTTATATAGATTTTTTTCATGCAGTATTTCCTGTGGATGCTGTTTTTCTATCCCTTCCTCCCTAGCCGCACTACTTTCTGTGGCTGGACAGGGCGTATGTCATCCAGAGTTTCTGATCTTGACATCTACTCCAGCACCAGCGCCTCCAAAACAATTAGTGTCTGGTGACAGAAGCAAGCATAGGAGCATGTCCAGGTGGACATGTAACAGGGGCATTGTTTTACATCTGGGCCCACATGAGTCTAATTATGCATTTTCCAGTGCAATACTATTCTACAATTAATAGACAGGATACCTAGATTTAATCTGTAGGTTAAAGCCCAAGAATACCCATACAATTTAAAGAAGCTGTCTTGTCAGAATATATTGATGACCTACCAAAATATGTCAAATTTTCTGTATTCTAAAAAAAATTAAAGGGAATTTGTCACCAGGTTTTTGCCACCTAATCTGAGAGCAGCATTATGTAGGGGCAGAGATCCTGATTCCAGCGATGTATCACTTACTGGGCTGCTGTCACGGTTGTCTTTCTGTTGTATAGTTTTGTGACAAGTTCTGGTCACAGTCTCACTTCATCTTGTGAGACTCTGCTGATTAAATGGATTACGTTTCCTTTGGAGAGGAGAGGGTTAATTTCAGTTTGCTTTCCAGCAGCTCCTGACTCCTTGTCAGGTATTTCCTTTTGGGACCATGCCCAGGTCCTATATATACCCTCTACTTCCACCAGAGGGTGCCGGTTATTTTCATCATTTGGTAGCTTGGCCAGGAGGAGAAAGGAGCTGGTGAAACCCTCTCTCGGAGACATGCGTTGCGGGCTGCAGCAGTTCTAGGTGTCCTAGTTGTACGGTATGAATTTTACCCAGCAGTCTGTTTTCTTTCTGCCCTTCTATCTTGTTTCCCCTTGTGCACTTTTAGTGGCTCCTTTGTGTTTGGTTGCGAGTTGTAGTTGTTGTTACCCCTGTTTTGTCGTTATTTGTTGGTGGGGTTGTAGACTTCTATTCTTGCCCCCTCCCCCGTGGTGGTGGGTTGTGGAGGGGTGTCTTAATATCAGGTACAAGGACAGGAGATAGGGCTAGGTTGGAGATACAAACCTCCTTACCTTCAAGGGTACCTCCGGGTGTTAGGGAGAGCGCAGGGGCCCCAGCTTTAGGGCCACTATAGGTTTCTCTGTGCTCCCTTGGTCACCCGTGACAGCTGCTTAGTGTAATATTGATAAAAGCACTGTTTAATCAGCAGTAGGTTATCATTACAGGACTACTTCGTGTGCTGCAGGTAGTCTAGCATATTCATTTTGTATAACTGCTAGATCTGTAGCAGAAGAAACATTGATTTTATCAAAATGACAGCAAACAGCTCAGTAAGTGACATGTCGCTACATTATGCTGCTCTCAGATGGGGGAGCAAAAACCTGCTGACAGATTCCCTTTAAGGCTGGAGTCACACTTACGAGTGCCACGCACAAGGCTCGCATCGCATTACCCAACACGGCCGCTGCTCTCCTAACAGGAGCCGGTCGGCTGCATGTATTTCTATGCAGCTGAGATGCTTCTGTCAGGAGAGTGTGCGGCTGTGCCGGGTGATGCGATGTGAGACACGCGCGAGTCACTCGCAAGTGTGGCTCTGGTCTAAATGGTTGGCTAGTCCTACTAATCTAAAAATCTGCAGGTTTGGCTAACCTCAGCCAGATGTGTATGGCCACTTTTAGTGAAAAAATGTGTATCAGGATATTAACAAAAGCCTTCCATACAAATAAATCAAATAATATTCTAGGCAGTATATATTTAAATATCCATATATTTATATGGACTCGTATATTGGTGAAAGTCATTTTTGCACTTATGCTTTATTGTATTTTTTCCTTTTATCCTTCCACATCATCCGCCCATAACTTTGTCACCCATCTATGACTTTCTCTTTAAACCTGTCAGTTACTTATGCTTTTCCCCCAGCCCTTTTCTTGTGGATATTTGACAGCAAAAGCTTTCTTTGGCTTTTTATCCCCCTTTTTTTTGTTTGCTTTATGACATAACCTGTGCAAAGTGGCAGAGCTACCAAGTCCTTGTATGTAAAATTTGCTACATTTTTTTGAGACGGGTCAGTGCCCATTTTTGACTCTTTTCTTTATTTGAGTACCGTGTTAAAACTTTTTTTTTTTTTTGCAGATGCAGGCTATTCAGGAGCGGCCCGTTGGCTGCATGCAGAGCAGAGGTAAAAGAAAAGGCCTCCCTATTTTGCGATTGCCATAGTAACTTGCACAGTGCCATTGGGTTTGTGGATTTGCTAGGCCCAGGATAGTGAATCTAGTTTCCTGTGCAATCAAGCCCTCTACTGGAGATCGTGGCTTTCCTGACACAGGGTTACAGAGAGGACAGTGCGCTTGTAAGGCTTGAAATTAACCATTTCACTTTAAAATAATGCCCATTTGTATCCATTTTATTCAACACAACAACAGCTGCTGCCCTCGCACTGACAGATTTTGGCTTTCCAATCAAAGCTCTATATGACAGATATGAATGAGGCCGAGTCAATTCATTTCGGAGTTCACAATTCACAATACTTATTTTGGCATTTTTTAGCTTGAAAGTGGCTATTTCCAATTCAAATTTGCTCTTTGTAGATGTAATTATTAGGCTTAAAGAATGAAGGGTGGTGTGAAAACTTCTACAAAGAGATTGTGTATTAATTTAGAATTTCCAGTATATAAATATATCTATCTATCTATCTATATATATATATATATATATATATATATATATGTCCACGGAAAAATTAATTTAGAATTTCCAGTATATAAACATATGTATATGTCCACTATAAAGTTAATTTAGAATTTCCAGTATACTGTATAAACATATGTATATTTTCACGAAAAAATTACTTTAGAATTTACAGTATATAAACATATGTATATGTCCACGAAAAAATTAATTTAGAGTTTCCAGTATATAAACATATGTATATGTCCATGAAACAATTAATTTAGAATTTCCAGTATATAAACGTATCTATCTATCTATCTATATATATATATATATATGTATATTTTCACGAAAAAATTAATTTAGAATTTCCAGTATATAAACATATGTATATGTCCATGAAAAAATTAATTTAGAATTTCCAGTATATAAACATATGTATATGTCCATGAAACAATTAATTTAGAATTTCCAGTATATAAACGTATCTATCTATCTATATATATATATATATATATATATATACATATGTATATTTTCACGAAAAAATTAGTTTAGAATTTACAGTATATAAACATATGTATATGTCCACGAAAAAATTAATTTAGAATTTCCAGTATATAAACATATGTATATGTCCATGAAACAATTAATTTAGAATTTCCAGTATATAAACGTATCTATCTATCTATATATATACATATGTATATTTTCACGAAAAAATTAGTTTAGAATTTACAGTATATAAACATATGTATATGTCCACGAAAAAATTAATTTAGAATTTCCAGTATAGAAACATATGTATATGTCCATGAAACAATTAATTTAGAATTTCCAGTATATAAACGTATGTATCTGTCCACTAAAAATTAATTTAGAATTTCCAGTATATAAACATATGTATGTGTCCACTAAAAAAATAATTTAGAATTTCCAGTATACACAAAACATACCGTATGTATGTGTCCAGTCCACTAAATATTAATTTAGAATTTCCAGTATATAAACATATGTATATGTCAACTATAAAATTAATTTAGAATTTCCAGTATACTGTATAAACATATGTATATTTTCACGAAAAAATTAGTTTAGAATTTACAGTATATAAATATATGTATACGTATGTGTCCACGAAAAAAATAATTTAGAATTTCCAGTATATATACATATGTATATGTCCACGAAAAAAAAAGATCTTTTCTTTTAAATAAATTTATTATGTTAATTTAGAAGCATAGAATATAAAATATAGGATTTTTTTTAACTTTTAGTAAAGAGCAAAAAGTTTTTTTTATGCATTATTTAGATTTTTGTTGCTGTTTACCCATTTAATGTTCATGTTTTATATACTATATAAACTGTTCATGGTCAAAATGGAACAGACACTTGGCAAATGAGATTTAAAATTGATAAATGTAAAGTAATGCACCTAGGACAGAGTAATCCTATAGCTGCGTATACAGTCATGGCCAAAAGTTTTGAGAATGCTACAAATATTAATTTTTACAAAGTCTACTGCTTAAGTTTTTCTAATGGCAATTTGCATATACTCTAGAATGTCATAAAGAGGGATCAGCTTAACAGCAATTACTTGCAAAGTCAATATTGGCTAAGAAAATGAACTTTAACCCCCAAAACACATTTCAACATCATTGCATTCCTGCCTTAAAAGGAGCAGCTAACATTGTTTAAGTGATTGTTCCATTAACAGAGGTGTGGGTGTTGATGAGGACACGGCTGGCGATCAATCAGTCATGATTAAGTAAGAATGACACCACTTGGCACTTTAAAAGGAGGCTGGTTCTTGGTATCATTGTTTCTCTTCAGTTAACGATGGTTATCGCTAAAGAAACACGTGCAGCCATCATTGCTCTGCACAAAAATGGCCTAAGGGTATGTGCGCACGTGTGCGTATTACATGCAGTTACGCTGCGTTCTGCACCGCAGCATAACTGCATGCGTCCTGCGTCCCCTGCCCAATCTATGGAGATTGTGCAGGAGCCGTGCGCACGTGGCATGTTAGAACGCAGCGATTCGGCTGCTTGCTGAAGCGCTGCGTTCAAGAAGTGACATGTCACTTCTTCCGTGCGCTTTGCCGGCAGCTCCTGCTCTGTCTATGGCAGGAGCTGCAGGCAGAGCGCATGGAATCGGCTTTTTTTTTTTTTTCTACGGACATTTTCTGCAGCGATTTGAAGCGCACATGTGCTCTTCAGATCGCTGCAGAAAATTCTGCAGTGACTGTACGCAACGTGCGCACATAGCCTAACAGGGAAGAGTATCGCAGGTACAAAGATTGCACCTCAGTCAACAATCTATCACATCATCAAGAACTTCAAGGAGAGAGCTTCCATTGTTGCCAAAAAGGCTCCAGGGCGCCCAAGAAGGACCAGCACACGCCAGGACCGTATCTTAAAACTGTTTCAGCTGCGGGATCGGACTACCAGCAGTGCCGAGCTAGCTCAGCAATGGCAGCAGGCTGGTGTGAGTGCTTCTGCACGCACTGTGAGGCGGAGACTGCTTGAGCAAGGCCTGGTTTCAAGGAGGGCAGCAAAGAAGCCACTTCTCTCCAGAAAAAACATCAGGGACTGACTGATATTCTGCAAAAGGTACAGGGAGTGGACTGCTGAGGACTGGGGTAAAGTCATTTTCTCAGATAAATCCCCTTTTCGATTGTTTGGGACATCTGGAAAATAGCTTATTAGGAGAAGAAGAGGTGAGCACTACCACCAGTCTTGTCTCATACCAACTGTTAAGCATCCTGAAACGATTCATGTGTGGGGTTGCTTCTCAGCCAAGGGAATCGGCTCACTCACAATCTTGCCTAAAAACACAGCCATGAATAAAGAATGGTACTAGAATGTCCTCCAAGAGCAACTTTTCCCAACTGTCCAAGAGCAGTTTGGCGCCCAACAATGCCTTTTCCAGCATGATGGAGCACCTTGCCATAAAGCAAAGGTGATCACTAAATGGCTCATGGAACAAAACATAGAGATTTTGGGTCCATGGCCTGGAAACTCCCCAGATCTTAATCCCATTGAGAACTTGTGGGCAATCATCAAGAGACGGGTGGACAAACAAAAACCAACAAATTCTGGCAAAATGCAAGCATTGCTTATGCAAGAATGGACAACTATCAGTCAGGATTTGATCCAGAAGTTGATTGAGAGTATGCCAGGGAGAATTGCAGAGGTCCTGAAGAAGAAGGGTCAACACTGCAAATATTGACTTGCTGCATTAACTCATCCTAACTGCCAATATAACCTTTTGATACTCATAATATGATTGCAATTATATTTCTGTATGTGATGTAAACATCAGACAAACACAATTAAAAACCAGAGGGCAACAGATCATGTGAAAATATAATTTTGGTGTCATTCTCAAAACTTTTGGCCATGACTGTACATTAAATGGAAGTAAGGACAACATCTTCAAGGAGTTTGTATGTTTTCCCCGTGTTTGCGTAAGTTTCCGCCGGGTTTTCAGGTTCCCTTCCACACTCCAAAAACATACTGATAGGGAATTTAGATTGTGGGCCCCAATAGGGACAGTGTTCCCAATGTTTGGCAATGTTGTAAAGTCCTGTGGAATTAATAGCACTATATAAATGATTATTATTATTATTATTATTATTATTATTATTATTAATAAGCTCAGGACTACAGATCTGGAGAAGGACTTGGGTATTCTCATTACAAATAAGCTGAGCAGCAGCACTCAATGTCAAGCAGCAGCTGCAAAAGCAAACAAGATTTTAGGTTGTATAAAATGAGAGATTAGATCCCGTGATCTCAACGTATTGTTACCTCTCTATAAATCACTTGTAAGGCCACATCTGGAATATGGGATCCAGTTTTGGGCTCCATATTTTAAAAAGGCTATTCAGAAGTTAGAGTCAGTTCAAAGAAGGGCAACTCAATTATTACAAGGAATGGAGGCCTCCCATATGATGACAGGTTGGAAAAGTTTGATTTCTTTAGCTTAGATAAAAGACGTCTCAGAGGAGATCTCATTTATACAGTATGTATAAATACATGTGTGATCCGTACAAAGGACTGGTACATGACATTTTTTCCAAAGACAATATTAAGGACCTGGGAGCACTCATTGTAAGTGGAAGAAAAGCGATTCCGGCAGCTAAATAGGAAAGGGTTCTTTACAGTTAGAGCAGTCAGATTGTGGAATGCCGACCACAAGAGGTAGTAAGGGCAGACACTATAATAGCATTTAAAAAAAGTGTTGGATGATTTCCTCAGTAAAGACAACATTGTTGGTTATAAATGATTTTGCGACGATATATATAATTGGTGGAAGAAGGTTGAACTAGATGGACCTAGGTTTTGTTTCAACCTGTGTAACTATGAAACTAAATTTTATATTTTTTTTACAGCCAATTAGAGCTCAGCCAACCATCTACCAATGACATCCACTATAGTCCTTGTAAATAAAGCGTAATGTGACTTCACAACTCTTTATTGTGCATATGCTAAAGCAGGGGTCCCCAACATGTGGCTCGTGGGCCCGTGATGTGTGGCTCGTGGCTGTCTGCCAGCTAGGTACATTTGCACCAGGTTTTGCAAACTGTTATGAAAAGCAGGTCTTCAGATAGTGAAATTTGTGAGTCGGAGGTAAGAACTCCTGGCTTTTGGTGTACTGCCTCGGTGTGGTGATGTCTGTGGAAAAGTTTTGGCTGTCATTATACCGGTAACGGGGGATCTAGGTGTCACTACCTTAAGAGGCAGAAGATAAATGTAGCTCGCACCCTATCTCATTGCTGAATGTGGCTCTCAAGGTCAGAAAGGTTGGGGACCACTGTTCTAGAAAGTAGCAAAAGCAATATCATTACATCCCATTAGGCTAGCTAAATTTACACCAGGCTCAATTCTTACTAAAGATCTATTTCTACTGCACAGTTATCATGGATGAGCTTTTCAAAACAATCATGTGGTGTAAACAGGTTAACGATCACTTGTTGAAACAGATAAACACTTTTTCATTGTGGAAATTATCTTTTGTGCTGCAAAAAAGTTTGTTCTTTTTGGCAACACATCATAATGCATAAACAGGACTTCCGCTGCCGAAGAAATAACAGCCTATGAGCTTTGAACAATCTATTACAGACTGCTCACTGTGTATTGTCTCCTTTAAACTGCATGGGTAAAGGGGGCTTTACACGCTACGATATCATTAATGTTTTATCGTCGGGGTCACGACGTTAGTGACGCACATCCGGCGTCATTAACGATATTGCAGCGTGTGACACTTATGTGCGACCTAAAACGATCGCAAAAGCGGCCCAAATCGTTTGCCGCGGAGAGGTCGTCCTAAAACAAAAAATCGTTTACCTCTCATTAGCAATGTTGTTCCTCTTTCCTGTGGCAGCACACATCGCTGTGTGTGACACCGCAGGAGCGACGAACAACTCCTTACCTGCGTCCACCGGCAATGAGGAAGGAAGGAGGTGGGCGGGATGTTACGTCCCGCTCATCTTTGCCCCTCCGCTTCTATTGGATGCCTGCCGTGTGACGTCGCTGTGACGCCAAATGACCAGCCCCCTTAGAAAGGAGGTGGATCGCTGGCCAGAGTGACGTTGCAGGGCAGGTAAGTCCGTGTGACGGGGGAGCACGATTTTGTGCGCGACGGGCAGCGATATGCCCGTGTCGCACAAACGATGGGGGAGGGTACGCACGCTAGCGATATCGGTACCGATATCGCTACCGTGTAAAGCCCCCTTAAGGCTTTAAAGTAGCAAACAAGTTGCTGATTGGTGGTCATCTAGTGCCACAAGTTAAGTGGGTGATATTCCCAAATATACAAGCGACAGACGACTAGATTAGAAAGAGGGAGGAAGAATGCAGGATGTAGGAAAAATAGCATATCAGCACGTGTGAGTAAAAATACCTTATTATTGGTTAAAATAGGACAAAAACAAACTACGGACTACAGTGACATATTCAGCAAAAGTTGAAACCTATACATTTCAAATAGTAACGTTCTTAATGATGGCAAGTAAGGACTTTTTAACCAATAAATGTCACACTTTGACACGCGGCAGATGCGTTCAGACCAACCAATGTCTGGACGCACGACAAAAATAAAACAAACCGTACAACAGGTAGGGGGGAACACCGGGCTAACAATAACAACGGTGGACCCTGGCACTAGTGAGAGGGGTAGATGGGCACCTCCTGCACTCACCTGCCGCTGACCCTACACTTCTAACCAGGCCCTATACAGTCTCCTCAACTGTCGCCAAACAGGAACCTGAGACCCTAAGAAAAGTCCTGTAATGGCCCTGGCTAGAGCGTTGGCTGGTTGCAGACGCTAGCTCCACCGCTTCACTAATACACATATGGAAAGGAAAGACGAACAGGGAAAAACAACAAGTCCAAATGCAGGAACAAGCCTTCACAGGTCCTTACACAAGTGCAGCTAGAAAACAAATGGCTTTGTATCTTCAGCAGAGATTGCTGGGTAACACATCTATTTGAACCTGAAGGGCATGACTACTAAGCTACTACAGCTGACACACTCAGCTAGAGACTGCTGGGGAAGCTGCCATCAGAAAAATCTGACAATAACTATTTAGGTACTGAAGGAAACAAAACCACATTTAAATGTGGATAACCCAACACAGATGAGAGACTGTCACTAGTCTCCAAAAACAGGGAAATAACCGTAACAATAAATGAAGAATTTTTACACACATGTTGGATTGCACTCTGGAGTCTTCCTGGATTGCAGAGCCGGCAGGTTCCTTTCACTGTGGAAGAGAAGAGACGCCTAAGGAGTTATACTGGTGAGCTACATCTTTTTCTTTTGTTTACTAGAATTCACCAGTCTAGATTAGTTCTGGATGCTGGACTCCAGAAAGGAAACTAAGTAGCCTTCTCATATATGCAATAAAGATAAAAAAAACTCCAAAAACACTATATAATGAAAAAAAACAAATGTTTGGCCTTTGTACAGAAAATAATTGACAGATATGATATGATTTTTTGATAAATTAATAAATATTATAGATAGATGGATAGATAGATAAATTTCACAAGAAAGGCAACACTCCCAAATGTATTCCAATGCAAATTTGGACTTTTATCAGCCCAAAAATGTGCTAACATTTCACCTCAATAAAAGTGAGCCACATTTATTGCCTAATAAAAATCCATATTTGGATGCATGTTGTAGAGGTTACACAGATTTGGAAGGGTCTCAATGAGTTCACCACAGCTTGTACCTTTGTAGTAACCCAGAGTAGACATTAGTAGAATGTCCCCTGATGGGCCATGTGTTTTTCTATAATGTTGGACATTACCTGTGCCTTCTGAAGCCTTGATCTAAGAGTTGTAGAATTTCTAATCCTACATTGACCTCTGCTGGCCATTCTAAAAACTACTTTTGCCTTATATGGTAAAAGAAAGTGACGCAGCAGTGAGGAAATTTCCGCGTCCTTTCTGACAGGAAAAAAAAATGTCTGTGGCTGAGGACTCAGGAGGAGAGGACTGAGTTTGGTGGGAAAGGTGTATGAACGCTGGAGTCGGTGAGCATACTTTCAGTCACTTCTATTCCGTAGTGACTGTGTCTGGTAAGGAGAAGGAAACTCTGTGGAAAGTAAAAATCTAGGCTGCCATTTATTCTAAATCAAGGTACACACCGAATATAGCAAGATCCAGAAAGCCCACAAACTGCTCAAAGCCAAGACCGTTATAGATGCATGATGCTGAGATCCTCTCAGAGCTTGGATGAGGGAGAGTTAAGCCAGCTTTACACCTTATAATTAAGCATATGATATCGTATGTGATGTGACACGCCCCCATCGTATGTGCGGCACGTTCAATTTGTCGACCGTGTCGCACAAACAATTAATTGCCGTCACACGTACTTACCTACCATATGACCTCAATGTGGGCGGCGAACATTCACTTCCTGGAGTGGGAGGGACGTTCGGCGCCACAGCGACGTCACACGGCAGCCGGCCAATAGAAGCGGAGGGGCGGAGATAAGCGGGACGTAAACATCCCTCCCACCTCCTTCCTTCCGCATAGCCAGCAGGACCCGCGGGATGCAGGTAAGCTGCAGTTTATCATTCCCGGGGTGTCACACACTGTGATGTGTGCTGCCTCGGGAACATTGGACAACCTGACGTTCAGTTTTTAGGTTTTGAACGCCGTGCATGCGATCAACGTTTATTCGTTCAATTGCAATTGCACGTAGGTTTCACACACTACAATATTACTTACGATGCCGGATGTGCGTCACTTACGACGTGACCCCGCCGACACATCGTAAGATTTATTGTAGCGTGTAAAGCCCACTTTAATCCTGCTGATAAGGAAAGAACAGTAATATAAGTTGTAAGCTTACATGTCATAAATCTGGCTGCACCAGTGGCACCGCAGAGCAAGGTTTTTTCAGCCGATATTGAGGAGCTGTTTATTTTCCGCTATACTGGATGTGGATCAGTGCCCTGGAGTCTCTTTATTGCATAAGTAATGTAAGTTGTGGAAACTGTTATATGGACTGGCTTAAAATATGCATTGTCAACACTGCAGATTATGTGACTACTATGGTACTACCTCATGCTGTTAAGGAGGGCTATAGATAATTCTGATCAAATAATTAACCTTGAGACGTAGAGGATTGTGGGAGATGACCGATGAAATGTATTATTTCATCTTACATAAACTTGTTCAGATATATGCACGTGACACAGATCTAAGATGGCTGCTGCATCCTACTTTCTACACCCTACCCTTGTATGCAAGGAATGCAAGGAATGTCCAGATGGAAAAAGAGGACCAACCCACTGACCAAACCATGGACCAACCCACTGACCAACCCATAGACCAACCCACTGACCAACCCACCACCAGTGGACACATCTGAGCATGCTCACTGTTGAGCTAACCACGCCCCCTTTTTCTTGTCTATATAAGTTGGTGTTTTGTTAAATAAAGGCAGTAGGAGCTGCACCATTTTCTGATCAAGGAGAGGTTACATCTGACTCTGTCTGGTGTCATTCTTTCACACATGCACCTGATCCATATTAATTAGGCCAGGAGCAGGCAACTAGGGGACACTTGTAGTGTCCACCCTAACAATGCCATATGATCTGGGTGGTCTGCATATGCCAGGAACCACATGAAAGTCAAACCAGACCAGAGAGCTTAGCCACTACACATAGCTGGACTATGGAATCAGCCCCTTCAACCACCTACTTACTTTCCTTTACTACTGTATTCTCTTTTACATTTGCCTACCGACCTGTGGATTGCTGGAGCCATCGGAGGCACCGTAACAGGATAAGGCTCTGAGTTCTGAGGCCCTGCATTCCTGCTGAGGTTGCAGCACCTTGTTGAGGTGGGACACCCAAACCCACTGTAAATTATCACATAATCAAGATAAGCTGAAGCATACTGAGTATGGACTCTGAGAATCTTGTCCATCATATGCTGAAACAATGCCAAAGCCCCATGAAGGAGGGAGCCAGCAATGCTCCTCTCCCTTTTCTCACTCTAGTGTTGTGCATGTGTTCCGCCCCAGCTGGGGGGTGGAGAGGGAAAACCTTTATCAAGGGAAGGGGGAGATGATGACCTCTGGTAAAACCTACTGCTGGCCCCTGGCTCCCCTGACATCCCTAAATAAGTTCCCCACCTATATGCCGATCAGGAATACGTTGTTGTGAATACGTTTTCTAGTTTGGGGCTCCATCTGGGGGTCAGTGCTGGCGGTGCAGTTGATTTGTGGAATGAAAGCCACACACCTGTAGAGGACTGGCAATCAGGGTCAGATTGGGCTATTTAACTGAGTAGTTTTCTCTTGTTACTTGCGGGTGCTCAATGGTCTCCTGTGTGTTAAGGACATTCTGTAACCAGCTCTGCTCACTACCAGAACTCCTTTCAGATAAGTGGTCTTTGTACCTCTGCTGTTTGTTTTTCACTTTCTTGTTTTTTCTGCTTTGATGCTAATGCTTGATTCCTATTTTGTCTGTGTGGATTTCTTTGTGGAATGTAATCATTCCTTGCTGGAAATGTCTGTACACTTAGCTCCATGATTTTGCAAGGTATTGTGTTTGTCATGCTTGGTATTAATTCAGTCCCTCATCTATATTAGTGTTTTTGGATTCCAGTAACATCTGAGTGCTGATACAGTGGGGGAGAGGTTGTGTGACCTAAGGATTTCTCCATATCAGAAGTGCTGGTATATATTAGGGTTTTTTACAGCTGCAGACAGTTGCTCCTTCCTATCCTTTCCTATAAAGATAGTTTGGGCTTCACCTTTGCTGAATCTGTCTTTTCTAGCTTTGTATTGTGTTTGGTATTTCACAAAACCGTCAGGAAAAAATCCTGACGTGTTTGTGTATGTGTGCATGAGATTTCAGAAATCTCATACACTTTGCTGGGACTGTAAAGAGCAGCGTTTTATTAGCATGGATTTGCATAAAACTAAGGCAAATCTGCAGCTAAAAAGGCTGCAAAAAAAGCCCTGTGTGAACATAGCCTTAGGCATCCCTGAGCAAACAGCGCTGAATCGATAGCAAATATGGTAGTAATGGTTTCCCTTTAGATTGCTCCCCTGGCAATGGAGTGCCACCCCAAGATAGGGTCTCCAGGGAAGGTGGTCTCGCCAATCTATCTCAGAGGTGTCTAGCCACACGCACAGCCAAGGACATGGTGGCCTCCAGGGGCTCAGGGGTCTCATAAACAAAGCCTCTTTAAACCTTTCTGAAAGTCCCTGACAAAATTGGCTTCTAAGAATTGGGTCATTCCATTTGGTATCAATTGCCCATCTCTGAAATTCCCAACAATAAGACGCTGCTGACCAAATCACCTGCTGAAGATGACGCAGCCCGGAGACTCTGTCAGTATAATCATAAATGAGACCTAAGGCCTCAAAGATAATGCATATCTTATTATCACCTGAAAACAAAGAAAAGCTGTCTACTCTCTCTCCCTTTAACCCCTTCAGCCCCCAGCCTGTTTTCACCTTAAAGACCCGGCCATTTTTTACATTTCTGACCAGTGTCACTTTGACAGATTATAACTCTGGAACGCTTCAACGGATCCTGACGATCCTGAGATTGTTTTTTCGTGACATATTGTACTTCATGTCAATGGTAAATTTAGGCCGATATTTTTTGCGTTTATTTGTGAAAATTTTGGAAATTTGGCGAAAATTTTGAAAATTTTGCAATTTTCAAAATTTTAAATTTTATGCCCATAAATCTGTGAGATATGTCACACAAAATAGTTACTATATAACATTTCCCACATGTCTACTTTACACCAGCGCAATTTTTGAAACAATTTTTTTTTCTGTTAGGAAGTTAGAAGGGTTCAAAGTTCATCAGCAATTTTTCATTTTTTCCAACAAAATTTACAAAAAACATTTTTTAGGTACCACATCACATTTGGAGTGACTTTGAGAGGCCTAGGTGACAGAAAATACCCAAAAGTGACCCCATTCTAAAATCTGCACCCCTCACACTGCTCAAAACTACATCCAAAAAGTTTATTAACCCTTTAGGAGCTTTACAGCAACCAAAGCAATGTGGAAGGAAAAAATGAAAATTTTACTTTTTTACACAAAAATGTTACTTTAGCCATAAAATTTAGCATTTTCACAAGGGTATCAGGAAAAATGCACCATAAAATTAATTGTGCAATTTCTCCTGAGTACACCGATATCTCATATGTGGGGGAAATCAAATGTTTGGGCGCACTGCAGGGCTCGGAAGGCAAGGAGTGACATTTGACTTTTCAAACGCAAAATTGTCTGGAATCGTTAGTGGATGCCATGTTGTGTTTGGAGACCCCCTGAGGTGCCTAAACAATGGAGCTCCCCCACAAGTGACCCCATTTTGGAAACTAGACCCCTCATTGAATTTATCTAGATGTTTACTGAACACTTTGAACCCCTGGAGGCTTCACAAAAGTTTAGAATGTTCAGCCGTGAAAATATATATATTTTTTTTTTACCATGAAATTGTTATTTCAACCAGGTAGCTTTTTTTCCACAAGGGTATCAGGAAAAAATGCACCATAAAATGTATTGTTCAATTACTCCTGAGTACACAGATACCTCATATGTGGTGGAAAGTAATTGTCTGGGCACATGGCGGGGCTCAGAAGAGAAGGAGCGCCATTTCACAGCAAAATTGGTTGGAATTATTAGCGTACGCCATGTTGCGTATGGAGACCCCCTGAGGTGCCTAAACAATTGAGCTCCCCCACAAGTGACCTCATTTTGGAAACTAGACCCCCCATGGCATAAATCTACATGGGTAATGAGCACTTTGAACCCTCAGGTGCTTCATACATTGAGGCATAAAAACAAAAAAGTACTTTTTTTTCCACAAAAATGTTATTTTAGGCTCAATTTTTTAATTTTTACAGGGGTATCAGGATAAAATGGACCGCAAAATTTGTTGGGCAATTTGTTCTGAGTACGCTGATACCTCATATGTGGCAGAAAACTACTGTTTGGGCGCACGGCAGAGCTCCAGAGGGAAGGCGCGTCATTTGACTTTTTAAATGGAAAATTAGCTGGAATCGTTAGCCGCACCATGTTGCGTTTGGAGACCCCCCTGATGTGCCCAAACAGTTGAGCTCCCCCACATGTGACCCCATGTTGGAAACTAGACCCCCCCATACAAAGAAATATTAGTTTGGCAAAATAAAAAATACAGACGTCAGTAAAAAAAAGAAAATATATATATATATATATATATATATATATATGAGCGCCTGCAACTGACACTAAGGCAAGTGCCACACGTGAGAGCAATGCACAAATCTCGCAACGCATCACAGCCGCACACTCCTGTCTGGAAGAGAGCGACCATGCCGGATGATGCGATGTGAGACTTGTGCATCGCTCTCATGTGTGGCACTGGGCTGACCCTTACAATATTCAGTAAAAAATACCGTAGTTGACGATTACTACAGTATAATTTTACTGGCCCTAAACTAAGTTTATTTGTATTTCTTTCTTAGTTTACATAAAAAAAATTAGGACGAACGCACGGATGTGCTGCAAAAAGGGGGGGATTAGGTGGGATGGATAAAAGATGGATGGAGGATAGAAGAGGGCGCAACGGATGCAGGAGCAGCGGAAGATGGGAGAGGGGGCGCGGCGGAGGATGGGAGAGGGTGCGGCGGAGGATGGGAGAGGGCGCGGCGGATGGATGGGAGAGGGCGTGGCGGATGGAGGAGCGGCGGAGGATGGGTGAGGGCACAACGGATGCAGGAGCGGCGGAGAAAGGGGGGGTCGAGGGGAAGGGTGGAAGGGGAGTGGGAGGTGAGATTGGGGATAGCTACCTTACAGAATGGATCTAGGCAGCAGGATTGCAGCAGATCCGGGAGGGAGGAAGGGAGCAAAGGATTAAGGGGATGGGAGAGAGCAGGCAGCAGATCAGGGAGGAGGCAGAGGCTGATGGGGGAGTAAGGTGGCAGATGCAGGGGCACAGAGGCTGATGGGGGAGTGAGGTGTCAGATGCAGGGGCGCAGAGGCTGATGGGGGAGTGAGGTGGCAAATGCAGGGGCGCAGCGGCAGATGCAGGGGCGCAGCGGCAGATGGGGAGAGTGCGGCGGCAGATGGGGAGAGTGCGGCGGCAGATGGGGAGAGTGCGGCGACTGATGGGGAGAGTGCGGCGGCTGATGGGGAGAGTGCAGCGGCTGATGCAGGGGCAGTGGAGCGGCTGATGGGGAGAGTGCAGCGGCTGATGCAGGGGCAGTGGAGCGGCTGATGGGGAGAGTGCAGTGGCTGATGCAGGGGCAGTGGAGCGGCTGATGGGGAGAGTGCAGTGGCTGATGCAGGGGTGGTGGAGCGGCTGATGGGGAGAGTGCAGTGGCTGATGGGGAGAGTGCAGTGGCTGATGGGGAGAGTGCAGCGGCTGATGGGGAGAGTGCAGCGGCTGATGGGGAGAGTGCAGTGGCTGATGCAGGGGCGGTGGAGCGGCTGATGGGGAGAGTGCAGTGGCTGATGGGGAGAGTGCGGCGGCTGATGCAGGGGCGGTGGAGTGGCTGATGGGGAGAGTGCAGCGGCTTATGCAGGGGCGGTGGAGTGGCTGATGGGGAGAGTGCAGTGGCTGATGCAGGGGCGGTGGAGCGGCTGATGGGGAGAGTGCAGTGGCTGATGCAGGGGCGGTGGAGCGGCTGATGGGGAGAGTGCAGTGGCTGATGCAGGGGCGGTGGAGCGGCTGATGGGGAGAGTGCAGTGGCTGATGCAGGGGCAGTGGAGCGGCTGATGGGGAGAGTGCAGTGGCTGATGCAGGGGCGGTGGAGCGGCTGATGGGGAGAGTGCAGTGGCTGATGCAGGGGCGGTGGAGCGGCTGATGGGGAGAGTGCAGTGGCTGATACAGGGGCGGTGGAGCGGCTGATGGGGAGAGAGCAGTGGCTGATGCAGGGGCGGTGGAGCAGCTGATGGGGAGAGTGCAGTGGCTGATGCAGGGGCGGTGGAGCGGCTGATGGGGAGAGTGCAGTGGCAGATGCAGGGGCGGTGGAGCGGCAGATACAAGCAGGCAGCAGAAAGAAAGCAGCGTCAGATCCGGGGGGGGGCGCAGCGGCGTCAGATGCCCCCATGCATCTGACGCCGCTGCTCTCTTACTGCTGAGTAGCGGCGTAACATGCAGGGGCGAAGCGGAAAAGTAGCGGCGTCACATGCAGCGGGAGAGTAGCGGCGTCATGTGCAGGAGCGCAGCGGGAGAGCAGGGGCGAAGCACATGGAGCAGGGCAGCGGTGGATCGGGGGCTGTGACTCACAGATGGGCGCCCGCAGGGATCGCTCTCCTCAGATTCCACGGAGGGAGAAGCTAAGGAGAACGATCTCCTACAGCGAGCTCACCCGGTCCCAGATGCATGGTGCTGCTTGGAGAAATCGGTCACAAGGCCGATCTCTCCAATCAGAGCTGGGGGCGGGTACAGTAAAGCTCACTGAGCTCCAGCCAATGGCCAGTGCTGCAGCTGCACTGACATAGCTGGATTTCAATGCTTCAGCCATTTTCAATGGCTGAAACATAACACTGGCTGTGATTGGCTGAGCGGCGTTCGTCAGCCAATCACAGCCTCTGTAGGTCCGGGAAGGAGACACCACCCCTCCTGAGGTCAGGTACAAGTCCTCTCCTTCCCGAATCTACCGTTTTTTAAAACCGATCGTGGTGCTCTGGTGCCGCGATTCCGCCATGACGGATGTATCCGTCATGGGTCTTTAAGTACCAGGGCACCATGACGGCTAGATCCGTCAAAGGTCGTGAAGGGGTTAAAGAATGTTCCTCCATCACTTATTTGGGTACAAAGCTCAGTAATTCTTCCAATCACCTTTACAAACTCAACTTTATGCCTTTACTAAAGTCAGTGGAATCTTCCCTGATGTCATGGAAAGACGCCCCGATTTCCTGGTTTAGTAGAATTAATCTGATAAAAATGATAATTCTACCCAAAGCTCTTTACCTTTTACAAACCCTCCCAATAGATATCCCTCAACAATTTTTTTAAAAAATGAATGCTATAATATCAAAGTTTGTATGGGCAGGGAAAAGTCATAGGATTAAACACAAAATTCTAGTAAATCTGAGAAATAGAGGAGGTCTTGACCTTCCAGATTTCGAAAAATATAGGACAGCAGCACATATAGCAAGAGTGGTTGAGCTTCAGTCCCACACATCAACAAAACTTTGGACGATACTTGAATTGAGCGATTTACATAGGGGATTTCTACATTACTTGTGGCCTACTTCCTTTAACAAATTCAAATACAAAAGTATCACAAATCCTTATACCATAACAACTCTCAAACATTGGCATAAAACAAATCAATAAATGAATCCGATACCAAGGATCTGCAAAGCCACCCCTATTCTTCACCTAATCCCCAATAGCTACAGATCACTCAAAAGAAAACTGAGCCACCTGGATCAATATAAAACCATGCCAATACAGTCATTAGTAGACAAAAAGGACTCAATGAATAAAGGTAAATTTAATGCACTTATTTCCACACTAAAGCTGGAGAAAGTAGATATTCAGATCCTACAAGATACGATAAATCTACACCTTCCAGATATCTCTTCCTCAACTACGGACCCACCATTACTCAAACTCTTTCTAAACATAACAAAGAATGAAAAAATAATATCCAAAATACATAAAAACGTATCCCAAGATGTTGATGTTCCAGACTTTTTGAACAAATGGGAAACAGAATTAAATACAAAATTCCTCCAAGAAGAAATCCAAATAATTCTAGGGAACATTCACTCCCTCACTACTTCGGTGAGGTATCAAGAATTAAACTACAAAATAGTCTCAAGATGGTATAAAACTCCAATTATATTAAATAAAATAAACAGCTCAGTTTCCCGACTCTGCTGGAGATGTGGATCTGAACTAGGTACCCTGTCACATATCCTGGTGAAATGCTCAAAAATCCAAAATTACTGGGAAAAAATTAGAGACCATATTAAAAAGGGGACCAATACGGAAATACCCTTATCTTCCGAATTCATTCTCCTCAACTTAGATCCCTCAAAGCCACTCCTTAGGAAAAATTCTCTGTTACCACAAATAGTTAATGCTGCTAAAATAGTCATAACAAGACATTGGAAGAGTGAAGAGCCACCTTCATTTAAAGAATGGATCAGAGAGACAGGCCAGACAGGTACACTTGAAAAAATCAGACTGTCAAAAATCAAACATGGAAAAGATTTAAATGACTGGGAGGTTTGGCTAAATGCATCGTTATCATACTAAGAAGTTAGTTGAAAAGTTGCGTCTGATCAGCATGCAATGAGAAGTCTCATTTCGATAAAAAAAAAAGAAAACTTTGCAGATTCTGCTGGCAAACAGGTCCAGCCTAAGCCCAATATTGCTCTCTCAGACAAGTTTTAAGGGGGAAGAGACACATTTTTGGCATTCAGGGAGGCCTGTAAATTGTACTTTAGGCTTCGGCCTTACTCCTCCAGTGATGATGAGCAGCACATGGGGATTGTGATCTCGCTTTTGCAGCGGAGCCCCAAATCCTGGGCTTTTCTCTGTCACCCGATTCTGGTTGCCTCCGGTTGGTAGATTGTTTTCTTTTGTTTTTTTTTTTTAAATTCTTTATTTAACATTTTAGAATACAACATAGATGGATAGGGAACCATCATGACACTTTCTTACAAATTATGACAATGTAGATTCAGAAAAAACTTTAAGTATATTAACAACTTATAACACTGTCAGGTGGTTTCATGAATAAAGAAAAGGGGATGTAAGAACAAGAAGATGGAAGGGGATGGGGGGGGGATTATGAGGAAGAATATAGGGGTATAATACCTGAGAGAGTAAGGTAAGAAAGGGGGAGCAACAGGAGCAAAGACAAAGAAGAAAAATAAAACCTGCAAAGCCTGGAGTCTGCGACAGCTGCTACTGCTGAACAGCAGTAGGTCCGCTACCTCCAGAGACAGACCTCAAAGCTTCCCAGTCAGAACAGTGCTGAGATACATAATAAAAGCCCGTATAAAAGTTTCTTGCTTGTTTTGGCAGGTAATAATGTCACGCTAGGTCTGGGGGAATACCAGACAAATTGCAAAAGGGGGAAGAGGGAAACCCTGCCTTTAGGGAGAGGGGAATATGGTGACCCATGGTAAAACTTACAGCTGGCCCCTGGCTCCACTGATGTTATATAGGTTCAACACCTATACGCTGATCAGGATACCTAGGCCCTGGTTGACCATGATATAGGCCCTAGTTAGTGATGGGATGGGATGAGCACTAGTCAATTTCACTAAGACCAAAAGAACACACAGGGGAAAACAAAAAGGGGAATGCAAATGTACCGCTCGGGCTCGGCTGCAACCGAGCCGCTCGGATCCGGGCTCGCTGGTGGGTGGCTCGAGTGTTTCCGGACTCAGGGGCCCCGTGGTCCACTTCAATCTGAAAGGGGGGCTGGCGCTTTTTTAGGGGGACGTAGGTGTATGGCCGGAGCCGTGTTTGAGTTCGTGATGCCACCAACCCTGCACCGTGTTGTGTATCTGTGGACTGCCTGCGCTTCAGCGACGGGAGTCCGCTCCCCGGCTACGTGGTTGTCGGGAGAGCCCTTTTGACCACAGATGCTGGCCCGTGGGATCTCTCTGCCTGTGCGGTGGCTTTCTATCCCCCTCTTTGGGCTGTTGTCTTCAGTTGGGACTTTTGGTGGGAAAGGACCTATAGTCCAGACTGCAATCAGTTAATTAAGTGGCTTCTGGACCTAGTTTCAGGGTCAGAGTACCGCCCTTTGTGCTCCGGTTTCCGAGTCGGTTCCCTGGGTCGGTACCAGCGGGCCACTACCCTGTCCCGGTCCACCACGGTTCCACCGAGCCGTCTTCCCGACTCCTGCAGGCTGAGGCCACCGCTTGCCTCCTAGCCAAAGGTGCCCGGGCTCCAACCCCGACACCTATCAGTCTGTCACAGGCCTGCCACACAGGCCTGACCTCCTCTACTCCACTCTCAAACTCCACTCCTCAGCTCAATTGAACTGTTTTCTGCCTCAGGCTCTCTGAACTCCTCAGTAGGCGTGCAAACCGCCTGGCTCTACCCCCCTGGTGTGTCCATCAGGCACTGAGAGAGGTGACTAGGGTTTAATGGTTGGCTGATGACAACTTTTTAGGGGACTGGTGTTGTGTGGGGCGCTATCTGTGACTACCTGGCTAGTCCAGGGCGTCACACTCCCCCTTGGTTAACTACAGACTGTCCGCGGGCTGTCCGACCACCACCGTTTATTTTTCTGAACTGCAAAAGATAAAAGAGAACATGTATACAAGTATACTAACATATTTACAATTATGAAAGCTTTTGTTTCATCCCTTGACGGGAGGCATTATACTTGAACGTTGCAAATAAAAACATTTTTAATAACCGGGAATGGGACGGGACCGGGTCCTTTCATTTGCCCACCCAAGCAAACCTAGCCCTGATGCTGCCTCTAAGAACTAGGTCAGCACCCCTTTTCCCCAGTCGAGGAATCGGGTTCAGGTCCGGGTTTTGCCTACACGGGCCGGGTAATAAGTTCCTTACCCGGCAGTCTCTCAGAGGCCCCACGTCCAGGGGACCCCTGACCCGGAGGGTTGTCACCGGTCTGCATGGTGACGGGACCTCGGCCTCCTCTGCCGCAGGCCCTTCCTCTAACCAGCCTTTCCGGAGACTGTAGGACCAGAAAGGGTGGTCCGGGGATTATTTATAAGCCGAATAGTTTTTGGGTGGCCTGCCAGTTCTCGGCCATGTCTATTTTAAAACGGGCTATAACGGGGCCAAAATAAAGTCCCAACGGGGACGGGCAGTATGGTAGCCGGGAACCGCTACCTTTTAACACTCCTCTTTGTACTCCTCAGGACTGTATGGCAGGGGAGGGGACTGGGCGCGCCTCTGGGCACTGCGGCTCACCCTCCTCTTTACGTCGAGGGAGAGCCATCCCCTCTCCCCGCAATGCCTGATGTAGCTCACCTGCTCTCCGGGCTTCAGATCCCGGTCGGGATGACAAACCGGAAGATGCGGGTACACGTCCCTCCGGGACACAAATATTTCCGCTTCCAGGCCCGGCTCAAAGATGAACCCCCATCCGCAGCGGGGGTCAAACTGCTGCACCTAGCCTTCAAAGGTCGGGCTCCACACCAGATAGGTGGCGCTGCAGAGGTTCTCCTTTTCTCGGATGGTCCGAGCCAGCACCTCCGCCTTCTTCTTTTCTCAGGCCGCAATCTCCCGGCCCAGCTGGTTCTGCTGCCACTCCCAGTACGGAGCGTCTGCCTGCTCCGGGTCACTCTGCGCGGGGGTCGGGCCCAGCCGGAGCTCCCCTGTGCAGGCTACGACCGGTACCTTCTGCATTGGTGAGCCTCGCTGTGTCGTGGCTTGCTCAGCTGCCTTCCAGTGGCAACCCCGCAACGCGTCAGCCGAGGCCTGGGTTTTGGGAGCGGCCAGCTTAGCCTGCTGGGCCCACTTCCGGTCAGCGACCACTCCATCTTGGCCGGGCGGACTGCCGGGGCCTTGGGTAGCTGGGACATGGCTTCCTCCGTGACTGGCGGGTTCACTCCTTGTCCGGGCATTCTCCGGGGGCCACTCTTCCACGGGATCGGGATTGGCGCTGGTCGGATGATCGGCCATCCGTGGGCTGCTTCCACAGGCGGGTCCTCACGGGCGGATAGGACAGGCTCCGCTGCCGATGTCGGGGGCAGCGGGCCAAGCGGGGGAGCAGCGGCAATCAGTACGGGCGGCGAGGGAGGCAACATAGAGGGCAGGGGCAGACCGGGTCCCTCAGTCGCGTCGGCCGGTCCATTGGGGACATAGGTGCATGGGTCGCTTACCCACTCCTCCAAGATTGCCTCCACTTCACGTACTCACACGGCCGCAGCTATTTCCGCTATCTCAGCCACCCACCGCTCCATTAAGAAGCGCACCTGGGCCTGCAGACTGCGGCACATCAGCATTGTCCGGGCTTCCACCCACGCTGCTGTTCCAGGCGCGGGCTCCGGGACTTCGGGCTTGCCGGACGGGTCAGCCATGTCGCTTTCTCGGGATCCAGGAACCAAAAGGGTGGCAGGGTCCTGGAGTCCGTGCCTTTTATCAACTCGGTCACATGTCGCTGAATCTTCACCCGCCCCCCCTTGGTCTGTTGCCGGCACTTCTTTCTTTTCTTTTTGCTGGAAGTTTCGTTTTGCGACCTCCGGCTCACTTTCCTGCCGTGTTCCCAGGGGGCAGGGCTTCAGCTTTCGTGCCCTTTCTGCGGGGAAGAAGACTCTGGCAGGAATCTTCGTGCCAAAAGATGGCGGCAAGATGGTGGACCTTCCGAAATTTCACAACGGATCACCGCTGACACTAGGTAAGTGAATGGGTAAGTATCATGTTCGTGACGCCAGAAGAGTCGATCTGTACCGCCTGGGGCTCAGCTGCAACCGAGCCGCTTGGATCCGGGCTCGCTGGTGAGTGGCTCGAGCGTCTCCGGACCCGGGGGCCCCGTGGTCCACTTCGATCTGAAAGGGGGTCTGGCGCTTTTTTAGGAGGACATAGGTGTATGGCCGGAGCCATGTTTGAGTTCGTGACGCCACCCACGGGATGTGGTGAAGATAGGCACCACCGCTTTAGTTACGGGGCACCCGGGGGAGATGGTATGCAGCAAGTTGTTAACCAATCCGCTGGCAGAGATGGTGGCCCCGGTACCCGTTGGGGGAGCTTTGGCGGTGCAGGGAGATGGGCGGCCGGAGGGCACTGGTGTACTCACTATTGGAAGGAAACACTCGAGTCTCTGGTAAACCAAGATGATGGTGGTCGGTGCCCGTAGCCGGCTGCAGTCTGGTGTCCCAACCGGTTGGTGGTATCTGCCTTTTTCCTGCACCGTGTTGTGTATCTGTGGACTGCCTGCGCTTCAGCGACGGGAGTCCGCTCCCCGGCTACGTGGATGTCAGGAGAGCCCTTTTGCCCGCAGACGCTGGCCCGTGGGATCTCTCTGCCTGTGCGGTGGCTTTCTATCTCTCTCGTTGGGCTGTTGTCTTCAGGACTTTGGGTGGGAAAGGACCTATAGTCTAGACTGCAATCAGTTAATTAACTCGGTCCAGCGGCTTCTGGACCTCGTTTCAGGGTCTGAGTACCGCCCTTTGTGCTCCGGTTTCTGAGTCAGTTCCTGGGTCGGTACCGGCGGGCCACTACCCTGTCCCGGTCCACCACAGTTCCACCAAGCCGTCTTCCCGATTCCTGCAGGCTGAGGCCACCGCTTGCCTCCTAGCCAAAGGTACCCGGGCTCCAACCCCGGCACCTGTCAGTCTGTCACAGGCCTGCCACACAGGCCTGACCTCCTCTACTCCACTCTCAAACTCCACTCCTCAACTCAATTGAACTGTTTTCTGCCTCAGGCTCTCTGAACTCCTCGGTGGGCGTGCAAACCGCCTGGCTCCGCCCCCCTGGTGTGTCCATCAGGCACTGAGAGAGGTGACTAGGGTTTAATGGTTGGCTGATGACACCTTTTTAGGGGACTGGTGTTGTGTGGGGCGCTATCTGTGACTACCTGGCGAGTCCAGGGCATCACACAAACGTACAACTTACCTGCAAGTTGACTTTGGGAGAATGCAACATACAACAACATGTGATGACAGCAAATTTCAAGCTGACTGCTTTGCACTCTGGACAGCATAGGAGTAATCTCTATCACTGGTAACAAACCAAGGGGAAATGCAGGTATATATAGACACAGTGAGGGGTGATAAGGATTTGCAGCTGAACGCCTAGATATCCACAGGGTCCAAAAGGGAAAGAGTTAACTCTATCGGGGGAGATAGATACACAGAACCCGTTCACAACAAGGAAAAAAGAATGGACTATCAAGAAGCAGATAGTGCAGCCAAACGCAGTGACCTTCTGCAGCCAGATACCACAGGGTTGTCTGTCAACCATCGCACAACCGTGACATCACCGCTTTGCTTTGTTCTTGCATCAGAGCCACGTGCTCCTCCCAGGTCTCCTTGACAATTATCAGGAGCCATCTGGGATGCCTGTTATAGAGCAACTCAAAAGGGGAGAAGCCAATAGAGAACTGTGGTATTTCCCTAATTGCAACCATTAAATATGGAAGCAAACAATCCAAGTCTTTACCATCTTATTGACCACTCTTTTCAACATGATTTAAGGGTTTTAATAAATTTTTCTACCAAGCCATCAGTTTGTGGGTGGTAGACTAATGTATGAAGATGCTTGATACCAAATAGTTTACTTAATTCCTTGGTAACCTTTCACATAAACGGGGTGCTCTGATTTGTTAGAATCTCTTTAGGGATTTGAACTCAGCTAAACATGTGTACCAGCTCTCTGGCAATGCTTTTTGCAGCCATATTGCTTAGTGGTACAGCTTCTGGATATCGGGTGGAATAGTCCAAGATTACCAGTATATACTGATGTCCAGATTTAACAATAGATCCCACCAGATCCATGGCAATCTTTTTAAAAGGCACTCCTGTGTCGCCCAGGGAAAGGGGTACTCGGTCCCGGGCAGTGTTTAGCTGGGGAATGTCACTTTGGTGGCCGTTGCCTAGTCCCGTGCCCTGGGTGCTTTTTAATGGGGAGTATTTACAGGGGAGAATAAAGTAATTTGTGTGACGCCACCTGCGGGTTACGGTTAATATGGGGGAACCGCCGCTGCTGGATTGGTTACTCCTAGGGCTGGTGGTAATGGCAGCTGAGGTGGTACTCCCTCTGCAGGTAGGGCTCAGCCCAAGGAGCTGTATGGTGGACGTGCCGGAATAAGGTAGACCACACCGGGGTTGTAATTAACAGTCTCTACCCACTCGTGGGCCCTTGGACGGCTGGTTCAGGTCCCTGTATTTCCAGTGCCAGTTGATGACTTGGTTGCTCTGTTCCTGGCACTCTCAGTGTGGTTGGGTCCCTGTAGCATGGAGCATTTGGGGCCCAACTGTCCCTTTGCGGTGGCAGTCTCCTTCTCTGTACGGCAGGCAGTGTGGATCCTGCAGGGAGGTAGGTGTCTGAACCCTGATCCTTGCTTTACTGTTGAGGCCCCTGGATTTGTGGGTCAGTGAGGTCCATGGAGGTCCCCTCACTGTGCAGGTATTTGCCAGGCCATCTAAAACGGTCGCCTGACCTAGGGCCCTGTGCACCGTGCGTGCTCTGGTCCCAGCGGTACTCGGGTGTACCTGCCCTGGCAACCACTCTCCTGTGTCCCCTGGTCACCGTTACCCACCAGGTTCTCTAGTCCCTCTGGTGTGGCTCCTCCCTCTTGGTGGCCATCCCCTTGTGTGACTAGTCAGTGACCCCAGGTGTGGAGTGGTAAGTAGGATTTTGGTGTGTGTGGGTGTTTCTAGCACTGGTGTTCCAGGTCCCAGGGGATAGGTCCCGCATCCCCGTGAGGATGCAGTTCCCTGTAGTGCCCTGAATGTCTCAGGCACTACATTCCCCCTTGGTTAAACACAGCACGTCCTCGGGCAGTAAAGAGAATAAAGTTTTTAATTAACACATTAAGAAAGCATAAATAATAGTGATGAGCGAGTACTAAAAAGCTCGGGTGCTCGACGCTCGGGCCGAGCCTCCCAAGATACTCGTGTACTCGGCCCGAGCAACGAGCCCAATGTTATCCTATGGGAGACCCGAGTATTTTTGTGAAATGACCCCCCGGCAGCATGGAGAAACCCTAAAAATGTCACAAAAGTCTCAGAAGAGTGCTCAAATGACATGGCAACAGCATGGGGAAGACCCCTTGAAGCATTTATCACTGAAAAGTCACAGCTGTGAACAATTTTGTCCGCGTTTTACGCCATTTTTACCGACTCACCAGAAAACCTTCCAAAATGACCACAAAATGATTTTTCATGGCGGAAATGTTAAGGGCACATACCCAATAGTGAGATAGAGCTGGTGTATGTTACTTTTTGAGATTAATACATGAAAGATTTTACGTGAAAACATTGTGTGGCACTCCGATGTCCCTGAGAAGAGACGTACATGAAGGCCTCTTGAGTCTAATGTGCCCATTTTGAGGAAGTGAGTCTTTGTAGTATTTTCCTTTGCCAGGGCAGTCCAAAATTGTGAGGTTCACCAATGCCCCTGCATACAGACGTGCATGAGGGCCTGTAAACCTGAAGTGCCCATTGGAAGGAAGTGGGTCTATTGTAGTATAGCCCTTTGGCAGGGCAGCCAAAAATTGGGAGGCTCCACGTTGTCCCTGGATAGAGACGTGCATGAGGGCCTGTAAACCTGAAGTGCCCATTGGAAGGAAGTGGGTCTATTGTAGTATAGCCCTTAGGCAGGGCAGCCAAAAATTGGGAGGCTCCACGTTGTCCCTGGGTAGAGACGTGCATGAGGGCCTCAAAACATTAAGTGTCCATTGTCAGGAAGTGGGTGTATTATAGTATAGCCCTTAGGCAGGGCAGCCAAAAATTGGGAGGCTCCACGTTGTCCCTGGGTAGAGACGTGCATGAGGGCCTCAAAACATTAAGTGTCCATTGTCAGGAAGTGGGTGTATTATAGTATAGCCCTTAGGCAGGGCAGCCAAAAATTGGGAGGCTCCACGTTGTCCCTGGGTAGAGACGTGCATGAGGGCCTCAAAACATTAAGTGTCCATTGTCAGGAAGTGGGTGTATTATAGTATAGCCCTTAGGCAGGGCAGCCAAAAATTGGGAGGCTCCACGTTGTCCCTGGGTAGAGACGTGCATGAGGGCCTCAAAACATTAAGTGTCCATTGTCAGGAAGTGGGTGTATTATAGTATAGCCCTTAGGCAGGGCAGCCAAAAATTGGGAGGCTCCACGTTGTCCCTGGGTAGAGACGTGCATGAGGGCCTCAAAACATTAAGTGTCCATTGTCAGGAAGTGGGTGTATTATAGTATAGCCCTTAGGCAGGGCAGCCAAAAATTGGGAGGCTCCACGTTGTCCCTGGGTAGAGACGTGCATGAGGGCCTCAAAACATTAAGTGTCCATTGTCAGGAAGTGGGTGTATTATAGTATAGCCCTTAGGCAGGGCAGCCAAAAATTGGGAGGCTCCACGTTGTCCCTGGGTAGAGACGTGCATGAGGGCCTCAAAACATTAAGTGTCCATTGTCAGGAAGTGGGTGTATTATAGTATAGCCCTTAGGCAGGGCAGCCAAAAATTGGGAGGCTCCACGTTGTCCCTGGGTAGAGACGTGCATGAGGGCCTCAAAACATTAAGTGTCCATTGTCAGGAAGTGGGTGTATTATAGTATAGCCCTTAGGCAGGGCAGCCAAAAATTGGGAGGCTCCACGTTGTCCCTGGGTAGAGACGTGCATGAGGGCCTCAAAACATTAAGTGTCCATTGTCAGGAAGTGGGTGTATTATAGTATAGCCCTTAGGCAGGGCAGCCAAAAATTGGGAGGCTCCACGTTGTCCCTGGGTAGAGACGTGCATGAGGGCCTCAAAACATTAAGTGTCCATTGTCAGGAAGTGGGTGTATTATAGTATAGCCCTTAGGCAGGGCAGCCAAAAATTGGGAGGCTCTACGTTGTCCCTGGGTAGAGACGTGCATGAGGGCCTCAAAACATTAAGTGTCCATTGTCAGGAAGTGGGTGTATTATAGTATAGCCCTTAGGCAGGGCAGCCAAAAATTGGGAGGCTCCACGTTGTCCCTGGGTAGAGACGTGCATGAGGGCCTCAAAACATTAAGTGTCCATTGTCAGGAAGTGGGTGTATTATAGAATAGCCCTTAGGCAGGGCAGCCGAAAATTGGGAGGCTCCACGTTGTCCCTGGGTAGAGACGTGCATGAGGGCCTCAAAACATTAAGTGTCCATTGTCAGGAAGTGGGTGTATTATAGTATAGCCCTTAGGCAGGGCAGCCAAAAATTGGGAGGCTCCACGTTGTCCCTGGGTAGAGACGTGCATGAGGGCCTCAAAACATTGTGTCCATTGTCAGGAAGTGGGTGTATTATAGTATAGCCCTTAGGCAGTGCAGCCAAAAATTGGGAGGCTCCACGTTGTCCCTGGGTAGAGACGTGCATGAGGGCCTCAAAACATTAAGTGTCCATTGTCAGGAAGTGGGTGTATTATAGTATAGCCCTTAGGCAGGGCAGCCAAAAATTGGGAGGCTCCACGTTGTCCCTGGGTAGAGACGTGCATGAGGGCCTCAAAACATTGTTCCCATTGCAAAGGAGCGGGTCTCCTGTCGTTGTAATGTCCATTCTGCAAAGAATGGGCGAAAAAATTTACCACTGGGGGTATACCTGAAACAAAGGCCTAAGTATTGCAATTTGTAACGGTCATCATGGTGGCGCATGAGGAGAAGGAGGAGCAGTCCAGTGATTATCCAAAGTCCAGAAGTGTGTACCCATGGGTGAGTGGAGGTACATGGCAAACTTTAAATTCCGCTCTCATTTGCTGGTGGTGTGGTGAAGTCTGGCCCAATCCAACCCTTGTTCATCTTGATCAGAGTCAGCCTGTCAGCATTTTCAGTTGACAGGCGGGTGCGTTTATCTGTAATGATTCCACCTGCGGCACTAAAAACACGCTCTGACAAAACGCTAGCGGCAGGGCAGGCCAGGACTTCCAAGGCGTAGAGAGCCAATTCATGCCACGTGTCCAGCTTGGATACCCAATAATTGTAAGGCACAGAGGAATGTCGGAGTACAGTTGTTCGATCTGCAAGGTTCTCCTTCAGCATCTGGGCAAACTTAGGATTTCTTGTGGCACTACCCCGCACCTCAGGGGCTGTGGTACGTGAGGGGCTGAGAAAACTGTCCCACATCTTAAAGACTGTTCCCCTACCTCTGGCGGATTGGACTTGTGCCTCTCTCGGCTGTACGCCTCGGTTGTCCACTGATTCCTGACCTATGCCGCTAGCGTTTTGTGAGGGGAATGCTTTGCCTACTTCCGTGACTATGGCCTTCCGGAACTGCTGCATTTTGGTTGACCTCTCCTCCACGGGAATAAGAGACAAAAAGTTCTCCTTGTAGCGTGGGTCTAACAGTGTTACCAACCAGTAATGATTGTCGGCCAAGATGTTCTTAACGCGAGGGTCACGAGACAGGCAGCTTACCATAAAGTCAGCCATGTGCGCCAGACTCTTAACAGCCAGGACTTCAGTAGCCTGACCAACAAGATGACTGAACATGCTGTCCTCCTCCTCCTCCTCCTCCTCCTCCTCATCTACCCTGTCCTCTGGCCAGCCACGCTGAACCGAGGATATGACTGGTGTGCATGTCATATCCTCAATTTGGCCGGAGAGTTGCTCCATGTCTTCATCCTCCTCCTCGTCATAGTCCTCCACTGCACGTTGTGATGAGACGAGGCTGGGCTGTGTGTTATCATCACCCACACCCACTACTGTTTCTTGCTGCAACTCATCGCGCTCCGCCTGCAATGCATCATGTTTGTTTTTCAGCAGAGACCGTTTTAGAAGGCAGAGTAGCGGTATGGTGACGCTAATAATGGCGTCATCACCACTCACCATCTTGGTGGAGTCCTCAAAGTTTTGGAGGATGGTACATAGGTCTGACATCCATCTCCACTCCTCAGGTGTTATGTGTGGAATTTGAACCATTTCCCGACGGCTTAGGTGATGCAGGTACTCAACAACTGCCCTCTTCTGCTCACATATCCTGACCAACATGTGCAGAGTTGAATTCCAACGCGTGGGGACATCACACACCAGTCTGTGAGCCGGAAGATGCAAACTGCGCTGAAAGCCGGCAAGGCCGGCTGAAGCAGTAGGTGACTTTCGAAAATGTGCAGACAGGCGGCGAACTTTTACCAGCAGATCAGACAGCTCTGGGTATGACTTTAGAAACCGCTGAACCACGAGGTTGAGCACATGGGTCACGCATGGAACATGTGTCAGCTGGCCTCGCCTCAAAGCCGCCACCAGGTTCCGGCCATTGTCACACACGACCTTTCCTGGCTTTAGGTTCAGAGGTGTGAGCCAGTGATCTGCCTGCTGTTTCAGAGCTGTCCACAGCTCTTCTGCATTGTGGGGTTTGTCACCTATGCAGATTAGCTTCAGCACAGCCTGTTGCCGCTTCGCCGAGGCAGTGCTGCAGTGCTTCCAGCTTGTGACTGGTGTGGAGGGTACAGTGGATGAGGATGCGCAGGAGGAGGAGGAGGCTGAAGAGCATGACATTCCGGAGCTGTAGAGTGTGGGTGAAACACTGACTGAGGTAGGGCCTGCAAACCTTGGTGTGGGAAGGACGTGTTCCGTCCCTCGCTCAGACTGGGTCCCAGCTTCCACAATATTAACCCAGTGTGCCGTCAACGAGATGTAGCGGCCTTGCCCACAAGCACTTGTCCACGTGTCTGTGGTTAGGTGGACCTTGGGTGAAACAGCGTTGTTCAGGGCACGTGTGATGTTTTGTGACACGTGGTTATGCAACGCGGGGACGGCACACCGGGAGAAATAGTGGCGGCTGGGGACCGAGTAACGTGGGACAGCTGCCGCCATCAGGTCACGGAATGCTTCTGTCTCCACCAGCCTAAAAGGCAACATTTCCAGCGCAAGCAGTCGCGAAATGTTAGCATTTAGAACTGTGGCATGTGGGGTGTTGGCAGTGTATTTGCGCCTGCGTTCAAAGGTTTGCTGAATGGATAACTGAACGCTGCGCTGGGACAAGGACGTGCTTGATGATGGTGTTCTTTCTGCGTAGGCAACTGCAGGTGCAGGAGTGGAGGAGGCTTGTTCGCAGGCAGCATGGACAGGGGATTGGCTCGCATGCACAACCAGCGAAGACGTAGCAGTGACATCAGCAAGCACTGCTCCTCGACTCTGTTGTACTTCCCACAAAGTCGGGTGCTTGGCTGACATGTGCCTGATCATGCTGGTGGTGGTCAGGCTGCTAGTTTTGGTACCCCTGCTGATGCTGGCAAGGCAGGTGTTGCAAATGGCCTTTTTTGAATCATCTGGATCCAACTTAAAAAACTGCCAGACTCGGGAAGACCTAACATTTGTACAGGCACCTTGTGTCGTCGTGTTGTTCCGGGGAACGGTTGCCTGACTTCTGCCTGGGGCCACCACCCTGCTTCTTACTGCCTGTTGTGATGCTACGCCTCCTTCCCCCTGTGCACTGCTGTCCTCGCTCTGCATATCCTCCTGCCAGGTTGGGTCAGTTACTGGATCATCCACCACGTCGTCTTCCTCTTCCGCACCCTGCTCCTCCTCCTGACTTCCTGACAATTGTGTCTCATCATCGTCCACCACTTGTTGAGACACGTTGCCAACTTCGTGAGAACGTGGCTGCTCAAATATTTGGCCATCTGTACAGACGATCTCCTCATGACCCACTTCAATATGAGCTGGCGAGAGGCCAGAATGTGTGAATGGAAACGTGAACAGCTCTTCCGAGTGTCCAAGTGTGGGATCATTAATGTCCGAGGAGGACGTGTACTCAGCCTGGTGGTAGGAAGGAGGATCAGGTTCAGAAATGTGCGGTGCAGTATCACGGCTACTGACACTTGACCGTGTGGAAGACAGAGTGTTTGTGGTGGTGCCAATCTGACTGGAAGCATTATCTGCTATCCAACTAACAACCTGTTGACACTGGTCTTGGTTCAAGAGCGGTGTACTGCTGCGGTCCCCAAGAATTTGGGACAGGACGTGCGAGCGACTAGATGTGGCCCTTTGTTGTGGCGAAATTAGAGCTTGCCCACGACCTCGGCCTCTGCCTGCACCACCATCACGTCCACTTCCTTGTTCCTTGCCAATGCCCTTGCGCATTTTGCAATGCTGTGCACTGCTGACGTGTATATTCACTACTTGTGCGTTATATCAAAGTTTGTGGAAATTGCACACAAGTGCACCTGTACGCTGCCACCGACAGGCACACACGTGCGGTTTTAAAAACCAAGCACGGACGCAATAAGAACCTAACAGGTTTTTTTGGGGAGCGACAATTACAGACAAGTCAGACACTATCTGGACTGTTTTAGACTGTGTACACCAGCCCCAGAAATGATGAAGGCTGGTATACGGTCACCACTAGGAATGGCTATATATATCCTGCCTGCCTGCCTGCCTGTATACTGGTACAATAGTCCTGACAAGGACTCTTCTGGTCACTAGCCTGTATTCAGACCTGGCTATACCCTGCCTGTATGTAGCAACAATAGTCCTGAGAAGGACTCTGCTACTGTACTCCGACCTGGCTATACCCTGCCTGCCTGTATACAACTAGAATAGTCCTGAGAAGGACTTTTGGTCACACTGTTTGCAGCCCTGCAACTGAAAAAGCTATAAAGGGCCGCAAAGCTTTCCCTGAATCAGCGACACTCTCCCTGCACTGACTGTCTGGATAGCTGTGAGCAGAGCACAGCGCGCCGGCCGGTATAAAGGCTCGGTCACGCTGTGCAGGCCGGCCAATCACTGCAATTCCACAACTAACAGGGCTGTGGCATTGCAGTGGTCTGCCAGCCAATCCCTGCATGAGGGCTGGCTCTCAAAAGAGCGCCAACATGCAGGGATGAAGACCACGAGTACAGCACGAGTATCGCGAGATTACTCGGTCCCCGCCGAGCAGCCCGAGTACAGCGATACTCGTGCGAGTACCGAGTAGTTACAAGCATGCTCGCTCATCACTAATAAATAACATTCTTCCCGCACAGGAAAGGTTTTACCTTTAATGTTGCATGAGCATTACCCCCATCAACCCACCACCCAAAGGTCCTGAACCCAGTCCCTATAAGAAGGCAGGTCACCGGTCCCTCTGGTGACCAGGTCTGGGCCAGCTCCATCCCAGCCTTTCCTCCAATCTGCCTCTCCTTGGTGGCAGTGTCCATGTCCTGATGACAAGGTTTACTCTGGGAGGCACACTTGGTGCAACTTATTTACACTACGAGAGTTCAGTTCGGGTCATTCCTAGTCCAATTACCAAGGGTCCATTTTTATATTAATGTTTCAACTTTAAACATTCTTCAACATTATTTACATTAATAACTGTGCATTTCTCTTAAGGTTCTATTCCCTATATCTGAGTGGGGGCTGACCTAAGTTGCTACGAGTTGATCTGCGTAACTCTGGCCTTTCACTTAACCTCTCTTATGTTCTGATGTCTATTGCAAGTGTCTCACTACTATATGTTGGTGGACTTCGCAATTGTCTGTGTGCTGTGGGTAGTGCGGGTGTACTGTTTGAAGGCCCTTGTGGAACTGGTTCCTCCACAGGTTGTAGAAAGGTGATGACTGGTACAATGACTGCTCCATTGTACCTAGGCCAAGTCTTTGGAAAGTCTCCCAAGATGGTATGGATCCCTTTTTCCTTCATCTCTTCGACTTGAGGTTGGTTTAGCACTTCTGCTGCTGGTTTCATTGGTTCTGGGCATCTTTTTAAGTGATCATATGAAACAGTGGATGTGGTCTTTCCTTGACAGCGGCGGCCGGATGCAGCAGAGCCGGAGAGTTCAGCACCACGGACAGCAGGAGCGGGGGCAGGTGAGTTTATCTCCATGTGCTATCATTTATCACAGATCACGGATTGCACATTGACAACCCACGTGTGCTGTGAATCACGGCACACAGAGGGACACATGCGCTTTTAACATGTCAGTGAAAAACGTCTGTTTTTCACTGACATGCAAAACAGGCCTAAAATCTTAAGTCTTAGAATATGTCAGAACGGATGCAGTCAGTAATCTCTGGTGAGGTAGCAAAAGCCTGCTGACAAATTCTCTTTGTTGGTGCTGTTACAGTGATACCAGATTTATATTGTTCAGCTTCTATCACACAGTGAAAAGTTTTTTCATCGCCATATTGTGAGAACTGTAACTTTTTTCTTTTTGGAGCGAACAGGGCTGTGTGGAAGTGTGAAGCCCCGCATGTGCAGTGTCGGTGCATTACCTTCAGGGACTCCACTCGGCTGGATCTTGTCACTGGTAGGAAAATCTTCTGTTTTGATTGTCGTGACGCCACTCTCAGAATTGCGGTCAGTGGGGACCGCCACTGCAGGTTAAGGGATGCCTGGGGCTGATGGTGGGTGCAGTTAGTTGTAATAGCCTCCTGAGAGTGAGGCAAGCCCCAGGGCCCTGTGTAGGTGTGTAGAACCACAAGGCGCAGAATAACTCCACACAAGCAGGATGTCTTTTAGGGGTTTTACTCACAGTTGATGGCAGGGTGAGTAACCCGGGCGTAGCTGGGATGAACCAGGCGGGAACCAGGTATCCTTCGGGCTGACTGATGAGGGTGACTACCGACTCGCCTTCCTTAGCCCTTAGTGGTTTGGGGTAACCCCGACTTTTAGTCCCTATGGGGGTCACCCAGGGAAGTTGCTGAAGCCTCACTCCCCTTCGTTTCGTCCGTTTGCTTGTAGCCTGGGCCAGGACACTCCGGCTGCTTGCCTCCTGTGAACTATGGGCCCTAACTGTGGCGACGTGGCTGCGGACTTTTAGTGTGTTCTTGGGGGCATAAAGTACCCCCTCAAGCAGGTTTGGCAAGGGAAGTTGGATCTATCCCTGCACTGGGACCTACTACCCGTTTGGGCCTGGTACTCCCTAGCAGTCTCCTTACTTCCCACTCCGTGCTCTCTCTTTAGCTGAGATGGATTTCGGGTAGCACTCCTAGGTGACCGTTCTCCCCCGTCGGTAGCCACTGCGCGGGCGCTGTTAGACGACAACAGCCCCAGGGGTCTGCTCCTCTCTGAGCTCCCTGGACTTCTGCCCTAAACCGGCTCACTGCTCCTCCTCTCCTGTTCTTGCCTACGCCACCTAGCAACCAGGCTCTCTTACCAGACCCCTTGAGTGGAGATGGAGGCGTTTTACCCCCTCCACTATTCCAGTGGAGGTGAAGGCTTTGCCCCCTCCTGGGATCCCCAGGGGTCCTCCCAAAGGTACATGTGTGAGACCTGATCACTATGCGCCTGTGTAGTCACACCTCGGTCAGCCTTCTGGATTACCTGTATTGTACTGTCCCCAGCATGGGTGCAGTACTCAGTGGTGCCTGACCAGGTCAGGGGCGCCACAGAAGCTTATTTTTTGTGCAATAAGCTGAAGGATTTTTGGTACTATTATGGGGTACATAACATTTCTTGATTGCTATTTATTCAGATTTTTGAGGGAAAACCTGCAATTCGCTTATTCTTTTCAATTGTTTGCTCAGTTCACCATGCGATATTTTACAAAAATTAATTTCTTTTTGCATCGCCATATTCTGAGAGCGTTAACTTTTTTAATTTTTTTGTTCAAAAGAGCTTTTAGGGCTTATTACTTCACATAGGACTTTTGTTGGCTTTTTATTCAATTTTTGTGTTTTCAGTAAGACTAAAAAACATTTTTGGAGTGATTTTTCCCAAAGTTTTTTTTTTTTTTTAATTTACGGTGTTTGCGTAACAGCATTATAATTTCTTTATAATAACCTACACCTTAGGTTAGACATTTACTAAAAGAACAGCCCCTTTTAAAGGGCTGTCCACTAAATTTGACAACCCCTATTCATTCCATTTGTTGAAGCATAACCACATACACCCTTTGTAATAAAATGATGCCCCACTTCAATCCATAAAAGGGATGTCAACAACCTCTTCTCATTCCCCTTGTTTGCCCCAGAAAAATAAATAAAGCTATACTCCCCTCCGGTACGGCTTCGGTTCCAGCGATGTCTAAAGCTGCGTTCCATGAGGCCCCTTGACCAAACAGCGCCCAGTGTCTCTCTCTCCGCCTTTAGACATTTGAGCAGGATGTGAGCGCTACACTGAATTTCTGCCGAAATGTCCAAAGGTGGGCATAAGAAAGCCGGCGCTGATTGCTTTTGGGGCTCATGTGTCATAACAATGTCACAGATGTCCCTGGAACGCAGTTTTAGACATCGCTGGAACCGAGGCTGCACCGGAGGGGCGTATAGCTTTCTTTATTTTTCTGTAGCAAACAAGGGGAATGAGAAGGGGTTGTCCAAGTAGTGGACTTACCTTTTATGGACTGGAGTGGGGCATCATTTTATTACAAAGGGTGTATGTGGTTATGCTTCAAGGAGGTGCCATTTTACAGTAATGGTGCATATTAATATACTACTATGTAAGGACACACACACACACACACACACACACACACACACACACACACATACAACATCCCTTGCATGAAAATGATGCCCACTCCAGGAACACAATCACTTATCCTTGATGGTAACAAAAGCACATACCATATTTTTTGTTTTATAAGATGTGCCGGATTATAAGACGCACCCCAAATTTAGAGATAAAAAAAGGGAAAAAATGGGGTCCGTCTTATACTCCATTGTTGTCTTACCGGAGAGGGAGCAGAGTCACAGGAGGCAGGCACGGCGGTGGGAACGGTGTGGCGGTGCTGGCAGCGGAAGCGGAAGAAAAATTGCAGCATATTAGACAGAGATTTTAGCATGGAATACAATCAGATGTCACCCTGTAATCCACATCTACATTTCAAAGTCTGAACATCTTGAAATCCCATAAAGACGTACGAGTGGCTCCCCTCTCCATCATTGTGTAGTTCCGTCCCCTTCCTTGGCCACTTCCTGATAAACATGTCCCCCATCCTGATATACATTTCCTACATTCTGGTATATTTGTCCCCATCACGGCCCCATCCTGGTAAATGTCCTCCATCCTGGTAAATGTTACCCATTCTGGCATGTTCCCCCATGCTGGTAAATGTACCCCATTCTGACATATTGCCCATCCTTGTAAATGTTCCCCCATCCCGGCACGTACCCCATTCCTGGTAAATGTTCCCAATCCTGTTTAATTTACCCCATCCAGGTAAATGTACCCCTTCCTGGTAAATGTACCCTATCGTGGCATGTTTCCTCCATCCTGGCATGCATGTTTCCTCCATCCTGGCATGCATGTTTTCCCCATCCTGGCATGCATGTTTTCCCCATCCTGGCATGCATGTTTCCTCCATCCTGGCATGCATGTTTCCTCCATCCTGGCATGTATGTTTTCCCCATCCTGGCATGTATATTTCCTCCATCCTGGCATGCATGTTTCCCCATCCTGGCATGCATGTTATCCCCATCCTGGCATGCATGTTTCCTCCATCCTGGCATGCATGTTTCCTCCATCCTGGCATGCATGTTTCCTCCATCCTGGCATGCATGTTTTCCCCATCCTGGCATGCATGTTTCCTCCATCCTGGCATGCATGTTTCCTCCATCCTGGCATTTATGTTTCCTCCATCCTGGCATGCATGTTTCCTCCATCCTGGCATGCATGTTTTCCCCATCCTGGCATGTGTCAGGACCGGGAGGACTGATGGGCCCAGGAGGTGGATCCACTGGACCGAGTATCCCACCGGGGGGCAGGGTACACGGCAGCCGGAGCACTGGCGTGGCAGGGACAGGTATAACCAGGTCAGCAGAGTCACAGAGTTCTTCAGGACGGTAAGGAAACAGGCACAGGTACCAGGGAGCAAAGACAAGGAGTCTACAGGACACGGCACCAGGGGGCCTGAGCACCTAGCTCAAAAGACAAAGCTTCCAGACACGTTGATCAGGCAACGCCCCTATGGAAAGGCCAGTCTTATATATCCAGCACAGCCGTATGTCACATCCTGCTTCAGGTGTGCTGGGTCCATAAAACCAGGAGAGTGGGCGCGGCCTGGTCCTATACAGAGGCATGAGGCTAATACTCAGAGTCAGACTCATGAGACCAGGAGCAGGACACAGGAGAGCACGAGCGGCAGCCATGACCGGTGGACACGTGGAGTGGATCAGTGGGTAAGGAGCAGTGCAATGACGGTGAGGCCGGATCAGTGGGTACGGAGCGGTGGTGCGATGCAGGTGCGACTGGATCAGTGGGTACGGAGCGGTGGTGCGATGCAGGTGCGACTGGATCAGTGGGTACAGAGCGGTGGTGCAATGCAGGTACGACTGGATCAGTGGGTATGGAGCGGTGGTGCGATGCAGGAACCGGCTCAGTTGGTAAGGAGGGCTGCTGGGACACCGGGAGCGTGACAGTACCCCCCCCTTGAAGCCCCCCTCCCCGCGGCCGGGACATGTAGGCGCGCCGAAGAGGGGCAGCAACGTACTTCCGGGACAACCAGGACCGAGCCTCAGGACCGCAATCCACCCAATCGACCAGGAAGGACTGCCTACCCCGGACCGTTTTCATGGCCACTATGTCCCGTATCGGAGAACCCAAGTCAGCGGCAACGGAGGCAACGGATAGGGGAAGACAGTCAGAAGCAGGACTGGAGTCGTGGGCGACCGGTTCGGGCGTCTCGGACCGGGTACAGGATAGTGTGTCATCCTCAGTAGCAGGGGGCACCAAAGTCTCAAGTGCCAGGGATGGTGGAACGACGCTGGACTGCGTCGACTCTGCTTCTGGGTCCGGTGGCACCACAGGCACAAGTGCCAGGAGCTGTGGTACACCGCTGGACTGAGTCGTCGCCTCTTCTTCTTCCTGCGGCATAGCAGGCTCAGGTGACAGGGGCCGAGGAACGGGCTGTAGGCAGTGGTCATGACACAAGGACCCCCAGCGAGTAATAGCGCCAGAGTGCCAACTAATGGCAGGGTCATGGAGTTGAAGCCAGGGTAGGCCCAACAGGAGCTCAGGAGCCATCCTCGGGATCACATAGAAGGTGATGGTCTCAGTATGCAAAGTGCCAACCTGGAGTCTCAGTGGTTCAGTGGTATATCGGACAGGTTCGTATAGCAGTTTGCCGTCCACGGAGGCGAACCAGAGGGGCTTGGCAAGCGGGATCACAGGTACCTGGTATCGGTCCACTGCAGACTGGTGTATGAAATTAGCCGCTGCCCCAGAATCGATGTGGGCCTCTGCTGTGAACCTGGTCTTCTTCGCCGTCACCTGGACAGTCTGTGTAAGTGGAACGGAGGGGATTCCGGTGCCAAGGGTAGCGGTCCCCACCATCCCTTGGGGCTGGGGTCTACCAGGTTTCTCAGGGCATGTCCGAAGCATGTGTGACCCGTCTCCACAATAGAAGCACAGGCCCAGGGCGAGCCGTTCTGCACGGCGTTGCTTGGCTTGGTTCAGTCGGTCAATTTGCATGGGTTCCGGAAACATGTCACAGGAAGGCAGGGGCAAAGGAGCGGTAGGCCTCTGCGGGGACAAGGCGTGACGGGGTGGTTGCTTCTCCCGGAATACCTCTTTGGTTCGCTCCTGGAAACGGAGGTCAATCCGGGTGGCTAAGGATATTAAAGCGTCCAAGGTGCGTGGAACGTCACGGCCAGCAAGCTCGTCCTTGACGCGGCCAGAGAGTCCTTCCCAAAAGGCCGCCGTCAAGGCCTCATTGTTCCAGCCCAGCTCAGAGGCGAGCGTGCGGAACTGGATGGCGTATTGGCCGACGGTCAGGGTCCCTTGGCGTAGCCGGAGGAGCGAAGAGGTCACTGTGGTGGTACGTCCGGGTTCATCGAATGTACTTCGGAAAGCGTGCAAGAATTCCCGGATGTTAGTGGTCATTGGATGCTCATTCTCCCACAGGGGGTTAATCCAGGCTAGAGCTTCGCCTTCCAAGTGTGACATCAGGAACGCCACTTTAGCCTGGTCTGAGACAAACAAATGAGGAAGCAACTTGAAATGCAGGGAGCACTGATTCAAGAAGCCGCGGCAGGACTTGGGATCCCCTGCATAGCGAGGCGGAGCAGCGAGGCGAAGTTGCGAGGCCGTGGCGGAAACTAGTTCGGAGCCGGAGACTGGTTGCTGCGTGGACTCAGACGAGGCAGCGGTCTGCAGTGTATATAACCGGTGGTCCATGGACGCCAGGAATTTCAGCATCCGGTGTAAAGTGTCACGCTGTTGCACGAGTTCCTGGCGTAGTTCGGCCAGCTCAGATGTTTGTGCTCCAGCGGGATCCATGGCCTGATCAAACTGTCAGGACCGGGAGGACTGATGGGCCCAGGAGGTGGATCCACTGGACCGAGTATCCCACCGGGGGGCAGGGTACACGGCAGCCGGAGCACTGGCGTGGCAGGGACAGGTATAACCAGGTCAGCAGAGTCACAGAGTTCTTCAGGACGGTAAGGAAACAGGCACAGGTACCAGGGAGCAAAGACAAGGAGTCTACAGGACACGGCACCAGGGGGCCTGAGCACCTAGCTCAAAAGACAAAGCTTCCAGACACGTTGATCAGGCAACGCCCCTATGGAAAGGCCAGTCTTATATATCCAGCACAGCCGTATGTCACATCCTGCTTCAGGTGTGCTGGGTCCATAAAACCAGGAGAGTGGGCGCGGCCTGGTCCTATACAGAGGCATGAGGCTAATACTCAGAGTCAGACTCATGAGACCAGGAGCAGGACACAGGAGAGCACGAGCGGCAGCCATGACCGGTGGACACGTGGAGTGGATCAGTGGGTAAGGAGCAGTGCAATGACGGTGAGGCCGGATCAGTGGGTACGGAGCGGTGGTGCGATGCAGGTGCGACTGGATCAGTGGGTACGGAGCGGTGGTGCGATGCAGGTGCGACTGGATCAGTGGGTACAGAGCGGTGGTGCAATGCAGGTACGACTGGATCAGTGGGTATGGAGCGGTGGTGCGATGCAGGAACCGGCTCAGTGGGTAAGGAGGGCTGCTGGGACACCGGGAGCGTGACAGCATGCATGTTTCCTCCATCCTGGCATCCATGTTTCCTCCATCCTGGCATGCATGTTTCCTCCATCCTGGCATGTATGTTTTCCCCATCCTGGCATGTATGTTTTCCCCATTCTGGCATGCATGTTTCCTCCATCCTGGCATGCATGTTTCCTCCATCCTGGCATGCATGTTTCCTCCATCCTGGCATGCATGTTTCCCCATCCTGGCATGTGTGTTCCCCCACCCCACGCTGGCATGTGCGTTTGTGTCGCCCTGGGCAAGCCAGGGGACACAGATAACAACACACACGCACCCCACATTCCCTGTAGGTACACCAGCTAACCCACAAATCCTTGTTGCCCTCCTCCAGAGGCTGATGATTCACACCAGGGGGTGGAGCCAGGCGGTTGGTGTCCACCCACCAAGGAGATCACAGCTCTGGAGGCAGGAAGTTCCAGGTTGTTCAGCCAGGGAGGAGAAAGGAGTAGGAGGTGAACAGAGTGTAGCTCAGGAGGGAGCTAGAGTGAAACAGCAGTGAAAGTGACAGAAAGCCTGAAGTTGGTCTGTGGCTGTGTGCCCAGATGGAGTCAGCAAGGTCAGCAGACAGTGGTGAAGATCTGCAGTGGGACTGTCTGGAGGTTGCTGGAAGGACCACAGAGGCTGTGTGTATCCGGGGGTCTGGAGCAGTATACAAAGGGCAGTCAGCACCAGAGCAGGGGCTTCTCGGATCCCAGCAAGGCTTGGAGTCACTGTAAATTGCTAAATCCGTTAGTGAAGGGGACGGAGATCCCCCAACAAGCAAGTCCTGATTGACAGCAAAGGTCCAACCACAACGGGGAAACACCGCCACCGCCAAGGCACCAGTTTCCCAGGGCCGGCGCCTGCGGGCAAAGTGTGGAGCTCCTCCGGCACAGATTGCAGTCGGGGAGCGGGTAACCGGTGGGAATCCACCGCTACCAAACAGACATTTCAAAGGTGCAGGGCAGAGACCGTCACCGCTAACTGCAGGGAACCGCAGCACCGTGAACCGTCCGAGGGACCCGTCCAACCAGCCGTTTGTTTACCGAGAACTGTGTCGTGTTTACTGGCTGAGTGAGTACCTCAGTGCCGCAAGGCACAGCGCTGCCCCTGCGCCCCTGCACCCCACTGGCCCCCGGGATCACCAACCCCTACCCACGGAGGGGCAACACAACAACTGGCTGCTCCACATCACCATCCCCGGGATCCCCACATTGAGCAGCGGTGGTGAAATCACCACAACCATGGGTGGCGTCACGAACTATAACAATCCCCACACCCAACCACAAAACCCCCTTTCACTCACGGGCGAGGAGTGTCGCTCGAGAAACCCCGGGATCCGGCCCACCGCTCGAGCCACCACTGAGCAGCTGCCGGACCCGAGCAGAAGGGGTGAGCGCGGTGTGCTGACACCCTCCTCCCCGCCCGCGACACGTTCCCCCACCCCACGCTGCCATGTGGATTCCCCCACCCCACGCTGCCATGTGCATTCCCCCACCCCACGCTGCCATGTGCATTCCTCAACCCCCAACCTACGCTGCCATGTGCGTTCCCCCACCCCACGCTGCCATGTGCATTCCCCCACCCCACGCTGCCATGTGCGTTCCCCCTCTCCCACCCCACGCTGCTATGTGCATTCCCCCACCCCACGCTGCCATGTGCATTCCCCCACCCCACGCTGCCATGTGCATTCCCCCACCCCCACCCCACGCTGCCATGTGCGTTCCCCCACCCCACGCTGCCATGTGCGTTCCCCTACCCCACGCTGCCATGTGCGTTCCCCCTCTCCCACCCCACGCTGCCATGTGCATTCCCCCACCCCACGCTGCCATATGCGTTCCCCCACCCCACGCTGCCATGTGCGTTCCCCCACCCCACGCTGCCATGTGCGTTCCCCCACCCCACGCTGCCATGTGCGTTCCCCCACCCCACGCTGCTATGTGCGTTCCCCCTCTCCCACCCCACGCTGCCATGTGCGTTCCACCTCTCCCACCCCACGCTGCCATGTGCGTTCCCCCTCTCACACCCCACGCTGCCATGTGCGTTCCCCCTCTTCCACCCCACGCTGGCATGTGCGTTCCCCCTCTCCCACCCCACGCTGCCATGTGCGTTCCCACTCTCCCACCCCACGCTGCCATGTGCGTTCCCCCTCTCCCACCCCACGCTGCCATGTGCGTTCCCACTCTCCCACCCCACGCTGCCATGTGCGTTCCCCCACCCCATGCTGGCGCTGCCGCACACGAGTTATAAACAAAAAAAAAAAGCAACACACAACTTATCTTCCTGCACCCGCTCCACCGCTGCACGCTGCTCAGTTCCCACGCGGCCAGCAGATGGCGCTGGCGCCGCTCTCTGACGCTCCTCCGTCTCCTAGGCAACACACCTGCAGCCTGGGAGAGGAGGAGTGTCAGAGCGGAGGAGAAATGTCTCCTCCGCTCCAACACAGATTTGATCTGCCGGCGCGACTGCACTAGCAGACCAAAACTGCAGGATCGGGCGACAGCACGCGTGCCAACAGAATGGGCTCAGCGTGCCCCTGGTGGCACGCATGCCATAGGTTCACCATCACTGGCCTAGGTCATTTCTTGATAACTGTTATCTTGTCTGGGTCAGGGGCCACTCCCTCAACACTAACCACATGCCCCAGGAACTGGACCTTGGGCTTCAGCAGATGACACTTGGATGGCTTCAACTTCATTCTGTACTTCGCCATAGCTTCAAATACCTCTGCCAGGTGTTTTAGATGTTTTTCGTAGGTTTTTGAATATACGATCACATCATCCAGGTATAGCAGTATGGTCTCAAAGTTGCGGTGACCCAGGCAACATTCCATTAGCCTCTGGAATGTTCCTGGTGCATTGCACAATCCAAACGGCTTGCTATTGACTTCACACAGACCCATGGGGGTGGCAAAGGCAGTCTTCTCCCGATCCTCTTCAGCAACTACGGCCTGCCAGTAGCCACTGGTAAGATCTAGGGTAGAGAAGTAGTTAGCAGCCTTCAATGCAGCCAGGGACTCTTCAATACGGGGTAATGGATAGGCGTCCTTGTGAGTGATCTTGTTGATCCTATAGTCCACACACATCCTCATGGTGCCGTCTTTCTTCTTAACCAGAACCAGTGGAGCTGCTTAGGGGCTACAACTATCTCAAATGACCCCTGCCTCCTTCATGTTCCTCAACATCTCTTTGGCACATTGATAATGTATGTGTGGTATAGGCCTATACCTCTCCTTAATGGGTGGATGATTACCGGTGGGTATGTGATGTTGTACCCCTTTCACCCTCCCAAAGTCTAGTGGATGTTTGCTGAAGACCTACTCATATTCTTGAACTACCCGATAAACCCCATGTTTCTGGTGTGAAGGTGTGGAATCAGTACCTACATGCAGTTCTTGGTACCAACCCTCTAACTGGTCTTGGGGAGTGTCGTGTTCTGCCTGCCCTGGTGGGGTTAGGGAGTCCACTGCCTGGATAGACCCTTCAGTGACAGTGAATAGTTTGGCAATGATGGCATACTTGGGCAATCTGGTCTCCTCCTATCATAGTATCATAGTTTTTAAGGTTGAAGGGAGACTCTAAGTCCATCTAGTTCAACCCGTAGCCTAACATGTTTATCCAGAGGAAGGCAAAAAAACCCCAATGTGGCAAACAAGTTCCAATGGGGAAAAATTTCCTTCCTGACTCCACATCCGGCAATCAGAATAGTTCCCTGGATCAATACCCTGTCATAAAATCTAATATACATAACTGGTAATATTACATTTTTCAAGAAAGGCATCCAGGCTCTGCTTAAATGTTAGTAGTGAATCACTCATTACAACATCATGCGGCAGAGAGTTCCATAGTCTCACTGCTCATACAGTAAAGAATCCTCGTCTGTGATTATGATTAAACCTTTCCTCAAGACGTAGCGGATGCCCCCGTGTTCCAGTCGCAGGCCTAGGTGTAAAAAGATCTTTGGAAAGGTCTCTGTACTGTCCCCTCATATATTTATACATTGTGATTAGATCCCCCCTAAGCCTTCGTTTTTCCAAACTAAATAACCCCAAGTTTAATAACCTGTCTTGGTATTGCAGCCCACCCATTCCTCTAATAATCTTGGTGGCTCTTCTCTGCACCCTCTCCAGTGCAGCTATGTCCTTCTTATATATCGGTGACCAGAATTGTACACAGTATTCTAAGTGCGGTCGCACTAGTGACTTGTACAGAGGTAGAACTATATTTTTTTCATGAACACTTATACCTCTTTTAATACATCCCATTATTTTATTAGCCCTGGCAGCAGCTGCCTGACACTGTCCACTAAAGTGAAGTTTACCATCCACCCATACACCCAAGTCTTTTTCTGTCTGTTTTACCCAGTGTTCTACAATTAAGTACATAATCATAAATGTTATTTCCTCTACCCAAGTGCATGACCTTACATTTATCTACATTAAACTTCAATTGCCACTTCTCAGCCCAATCCTCCAATTTACATAAATCTCCCTGTAATATAAAATTATCCTCCTCTGTATTGATTACCCTGCAGAGTTTAGTATCATCTGCAAATATTGAAATTCTACTCCGCATGTCCCCAACAAGGTTATTTGTAAATATGTTGAAAAGAAGCGGGCCCAATACTGACCCCTGTGGTACCCCACTATGAACTGAGACCCAGTCCGAGTACGTACCATTAATAACCACCCTTTGTTTCCTATCACTGAGCCAGTTTTTAACCCAGTTACACATATTTTCCCCTATCCCCATTATTCTCATTTTATGTACCAACCTTGTGTGACACCGTATCAAAAGCTTTTGAAAAGTCCATATACACAACATCCACTGCATTTCCCTGGTCCAGGCTTGAACTTACCTCTTCATAGAAGCTGATCAAATTAGTTTGACAGGATCGATCCCTCATAAACCCATGTTGATACTCTGTCATAAGGTTATTTTTCTTGAGATACTCCAGTATAGCATCTCTCAAGAAACCCTCAAGGATTTTACCAACCGTAGAGGTTGAACTTACCGGCCTATAATTTCCCGGCTCAGTTTTTGTCCCCTTTTTGAATATTGGCACCACATTTGCTATGCGCCAGTCCTGCGGTACCGACCCTGTTATTAAGGAATCTGAGAAGATTAAAAATAATGGTCTATCTATCACAGAACTCAATTCCTGTAGTACTCTGGGGTGTATGCCATCCGGGCCCGGAGATTTGTCAACCTTAGTGATTTCGAGGCGGCGGCGTACTTCCTGCTGGGTTAAGCAGGTAATATTCAAGGGTGAATTTATGGTATCACTGGTCATGTCATCTGCCATGGCATTTTCTTGTATAAAAACCGTAGAAAAAAAGTCATTCAGCAGGTTGGCTTTACCCTCATCCCCTTCCACCATTTCACCAAGACTATTTTTAAGGGGGCCAACACTATCGCTTTTCAGTTTTTTACTCCCAAGCAGTGTTCAATGACATTTGACCCCAGAATCATTTTAGGGTTCTTATAACTAGCATCATTCTCTACCACAATCAGTCCTTGGTTCTCTAGTTCTACCCGTCCCACCTTTGTGGTCACTTCTTTAAACCCAATCTGAGTCACTGCTGAACCGTTGGCGGCATATATCATAAGTCCTGCATGGGGCCGGGTGAGTTCAGCATCTGACCAGAACCTTTTATACAGTACATACGGGATGATCGTTACCTGCGAGCCGGTGTTCAACAATGCAGAAGTAGAAATTCCATCCAAGGTGATGGGTGTTATGGGTCATCTTCCTACATACCGGTCACGCCAATCAGCTGGGCCTTGTGGTCTTATTCCTGGGGACTGGCCCTTGGCCCCAGGGATTGCCGGTTTAAAGGACATCTTCTGGCAAGATGTCTGGCTTTGAGGCATCTATGGCAGATGCGTTGTCCAGACAAGTTGTAGCGGTCGCTGCTCCTCCCTTTAAGCAATGGGGTCATTCCTCCGTGCATCCAGGGGACATCCTCAGGAAAGTCGGCTAGCTATATCTTCTCCGCCGACTTGATCTCTGGCCGGAGCTGCATCACCTTCAAAATCCTGGCCACGTCTTTGCTCAGCTGCTGCACCTAGAAACACAAATCACTGGGAGCACCAGGGGGAGCCACCTGAGTTCTCTGCCACTGCTAAGAAAAGAGTCTCCACTCGCCGAGTGGAGGTGCTGGCTTGCCAGGACTGGGGGATAGAGTCAGTGGTATCAGGGGGTTGCAAGGCCTTGATAGACCGATCTTTAAGGATAGCAAAGTCCACGTTCGGATGTTCCAGTGCCCACAGCTGCAGCTGCTTGCGGTCCTCGGCCGATCGTAAACCCTGCAGGAACTGCTCCACCATCATTTTGTTCCCTTCCTGGTCGTTGATCTAGTCCACAAGTCTTAGGTTCCGCAGTGCTGCCTGTAATCTCAGGGCGTAGTCTCTGATACTGTCCTGGGACCGCTGCTTACAGTTATAAAATAAAACCCCATTCTGAGCTCTGCCTCAGTGCGGGTTTCAAAAACATCCTTGAGTTTCTGAAATATAGTGGTCACTGAGGCCTGATCTTCATCTTACCAGGTCTCCACTTCAAGCTCGGCTGCACCCATTGACTGTCCCTGTACCACAGACGCTCATTGTCTACTGGTCATTGTGTACATGTCCAGCACAGTGCAAATTTTCTTTTTTAATCTGGACAAGGTGTCTGATTTGCCATCATATTGGGGCAGCCAGGCTGTGCCTGGTACATACGGTAAGGTGACCAGCATGATTTGAACGGCTGCCTCAGCTACGGGTGCTGCCGCTCTTGCCACCGAAGCAGGTCCTGCTACGTTCTCACCACCTTGTGCGGCCTGGGAAGGCTCCGCGACGCTCCCATCATCCGGTGCCTGCATCTTTTTGTCCCCCCTTGGTTATTTTCACCACTCTAGTGGGGACTGGGGCACTGTGGGAGCTTCTGGGTCAGGTTACTGCCGTCTTCCACCGGACTAGTGGGCGGGATTTCTGTTCGCGTGCTTTTGGCACAATGATGGCGCAGCCCGTTTTTCACAAAAATTAAGATTGGGGTAGTTTTTGCACAAAACAGTCCATAGGGCGCACGTCACCCGGGTTAACAGGCCTCGTCCATATCCTGTTCGTGACGTAAGGAAAAAGCTGTGTTGCCCAGGGAAAGGGGTACTCGGTCCTGGGCAGTGTTTACCTGGGGAATGTTACTTTGGTGGCCGTTGCCTGGTCCTGTGCCCAGGGTGCTTTTTAATGGGGAGTATTTACCGGGGAGAATAAAATAATTTGTGTGACGCCACCTGCGGGTTACGGTTAACAGTGCCAGTTGATGACTCGGTTGCTCTGTCCCCGTCACTCTCAGTGTGATTGGGCCCCCTAGCGTGGAGCATTTGGGACCCAACTGTCCCTTTGTGGTGGCAGTCTCCTTCTCCGTATGGCGGGCAGTGTGGACCTTGTAGGGAGGTATGTGTCCGAACCCTGATCCTTGCTTTACTGCTGACACCCCTGGATTTGTGGGTCAGTGAGGTCCATGGAGGTCCCCTCACTGTGCAGGTATTTGCCAGGCCGTCTGAAACTGTCACCTGACTTAGGGCCCTGTGCACCGTGCATGGTCTGGTCCCAACGGTACTCAGAATTATCTGCCCTGGCGACCACTCTCCTGTGCCCCCAGGTCACCGTTACACGACCCAGCTCTCAGGCACCTCTCTCCACTTTCACTTCCTACTCTGGTCTGCCTGCTGTCCCCTCCCACCAGGTTGTCTAGTCCCTCTGGTCTGGCTCCACCTTCTCGGTGACCATCCTCTTGTGTGACTAGTCAGTGCCCCCTGGTGTGGAGTGGTAACTAGGATTTTGGTGTGTGTGGGTGTTTCTGGCACTGGTGTTCCAGGTCCCAGGGGGTAGGTCCTGCATCCCCATGAGGATGCAGTACCCTGTAGTGCCCTGAGTGTCTCAGGGGTGCTACACTCCAACAATTGGTAGAGGCACTAGTGGACTTGGAAAATTTGGGGAGGCTGCTGAGTACTGACACCATGGGCAGGAAACACAGTAATCTGCTGCTTCAAAGTGGCTTCTCAAGAGACTGGCTCCTTTAAAGTGGACAGCATAGGTATGAGCTATACCTGGCATAGGGAGGAGTGAGGAGCGGATATTTATGGCAGAAGGAAGTGGCTAGAGCTGAGATTACACCTACCTGTTAGATTACTGCAGGATAGAAATGAACCTTAACCCCTTCAGTGCTGGATGGAATTAAATACGCTCCAACTCAAGGTAAATGAGTGGGCACTAAAGCGGATATGCTGTGACCTTCTGATTGCAGATCCCCCCGAGATCACATCAGGTCGTCACAACCTCATGACAGTTTGTTGCGGCAGATACTTAAAGCTACTGCCATATTTTCCACCAGATGTGACATATTTGTTATGTGGGGTTACCTTTTCCGTGGTGAAAGGTATGGCATAGTCTGCTGCTTGTAGCCAAAACGAGGTCTCTGGATGACACAACACATTTAAACAAGTGTCTGTGTCAGCTTATTTTGACTAGTTGCACAGTACAGCAAAACAAAAACATAAACATAAAATCCCTAGCCTTGCAGAAGCGCTATCTAAACAACACAAATCCTTGATACTCAGACGCGGCTGGGCTATTCCCAGTCCAGTCACAGAAATGGCTATTACTGTCAAGCTGCCACCAGGGGGAGCCGTAGCTCTGCAGCAGAAGACACTACACAGAGCAACAAGAACCAGGAAGTAGATACATGGTGTGTGCTCGTACACTGCCTCACAGCACAGCTAGGGAGCGGAGCTGCGGGGCGTGCGAGGAATGGTCAGGCAGGCTGGGTCAAACACAGTATGGGCAGAAGGAGGACCGGAGGAAAGAGCAGAAGCGGAGTCTAGGTCAGGCCGAGGTCGGTACCGGAGGAAGCAACCAAGTGGGGAGGTAGGAGAGTGGACAGAGGAATGGGGGAACAAATAGGGGACGGAACACAGACAGGGCACGGGGGCACAGGCACAAACGGATCAGGATAAAACTTACAGGACCAGCAATCACAGGCAAAGCAGCGCTAAGCTTATAGCAGCCGCTGGTTCACTATAGATGTCAGTTTTTAAAGCATCCAAGCTCCGGAAGTGAGGCCCAGGAGAAGGCTCCGCCCCCTAGCCATGTAGACTGGGAGGCGGAACCGTGACAATTACCTTTAGCAACCAGTTGAACTTGTAGTTCGATGTGCACGGTCTGTGCAAGCTCCCCTCAGATAGAGGTGTCCTTTCTCCCTCCCCAGCCAGAGAGACTAAGGTGAACAGTTAGCCAGGTTATCTGCACAGCTAGCCAGGTTATATGCACAGCTAGCCAGGTTATCTGCACAGCTAGCCAGGTTATCTGCACAGCTAGCCATGTTATATGCACAGTTAGCCAGGTTTTATACACAGCTAGCCAGGTGCAGTTCATCAAAACCTGTAGTTCTAGGATTTGTCCTATCCGGCTTTCCTCAGCGTTCTATAATGTCACCATGCAATACACTACAAATAGTACAAAAACTGTTCACTGGGAGTTTTATAACATGAGTTTCCATGGTAGACCAGCTGCATGCGAGCCTTATATCACCAAGCACAATGCTAAGCATCGGTTGGAGTGGTGTAAAGCAACTGCCACTGGACTTTGCAGGAATATCTGCTTCCTCACACAACGCCGATATCACTGCAGTAACTAGAAAAGCAAATCTCATCCATTAAGTGTAAAAAATGACAGTGTCTTAGATGAAATCCCACCAGAGATTACTTAATTCATCCCACCAGAAATACTATTTACTATAGCTGTGGCGCCCTGGACAAGCCAGGTCGTCACAGGTACTGCAACAACACACCCCACACCCCGAGATAGGCACACCAGTCACACACAAATTATTGTTGCCTCCATCCAGGGGCTGATGTCCACAACAGGTGGGGTGGAGCCAGGCAGTTGGCCCCACCCACTGAGGAGTTCACAGTCCTGGAGGCGGGAAAGGAAGTCAGAACAGGGAGAGAGAGAGAGAGAGAACAGTTAGGGAGAGTGAAGGAGAAGGAGGGAAGTGGCAGTTGAGGAGCAATCTGACCGTGTCCGGGTACGTGGCCCGGACACCGAGAGCAAGGTTGGCAGACGGTGGTGGCCGTCTGCAGGAGAGGCCGATTGACGCGGAACCGTAGGACCGGGGACGGGCAGTGGCCCGCCGGTACCGAACCGGGGAGCGAAGAGAAGTCAGCACAAACTGGCAGGGCCTATGGACCCAGACCAGGCTTCGAGTCGCCGTTAAACCGGTCAAATCCGTTAGCGACCGGAACCTCCGGGGCAACCGTCCAAACAGAGAAAGGGAAATACAGCTGCCGCCAAGGCTAGAATTCCCAGGGCCAGAGCCTGCGGGCAAAAAGGGGCTCCTCCGGCACATATCCAAGCTGGGGAGCGGGTTACTGGTGGGAAGCCATCGGGACCGAAGATACACAACAGGTGCAGGGAAAGGCAGCCCCCACCAGCCTACCGGGAGTGACCACAGCAGCCAGCTGCGGGACCCGTCCATCCAGCCGTTTGTTTTACCGGAGACTCTGAATCCATTCTTGGCTGAGTGAGTACCACCGTGCCATCTGGCACCGCGCTGCCCCCGCGACCCTGCACCTCGCCAACCCTGCCTCCCCGACACCTCCCCCGGGCCCCGGGACCACCAAACCCTCTACCCACGGAGGGGAGTGAAACATCTCGGCTGCTCCCTGTCATCGCTCCTGGGATCCCCGTCCAGAGCAGCGGTGGTGTCCCAACCTCACCACAAACCGTGGGTGGCGTCACAGACCAACTCCCCAAACCCAAACTAACCACCCCTTTCACTCACGGGCGAGGAGCGCCGCTCGAGTCCCTGGATCCGGCCCACCGCTCGAGCCACCGAGCAGCAGCCGCAGCAGCGCCGGACCCGAGCTCGGTGAGCGCAGCGCCCTCCCCGCCCGCGACATTTAATACTCTTCTCAATCTGGAGGCACAACTTCATAAGACTCATCCACAATATCTAAATGCATGCCATAGACGAGTGGATATATAATATCCCACAGTGGATATGGCCCTGTACCTCATTCTCACAGTTTCTATTCCTTAATTCCTTAATTTGTACATAGTTTGTCAATGCTAATGCTTATTTGGTCCACCCAATAAGCAGATATGAGATAGATAGATAGATAGATAGATAGATAAACATAGATTATAGAAATGTATAAATGTATGTATGCTATAATAAATATGTCACAACAAGCTGCTTTCTTTATGTAAAGAAGAATGAATGCATTGATTCTGGCTGCTTTGTGTCCATTCCACTAAGAAGCATAAGTCAGATTGGAGTGTGCAATCTAAACCCCTTAAGAACACCCCATAAATGCAGCGTCCGTAATGTGATTATACTTGTAAAGCCGACTGGTTGGGGGAATTTGCATAGTTTACAATTGAAAATATATTCTTTTCTAGATTTGAAGTTGAAAGTTCATGTTGCAGTCCATATTTATTCTATAGAAAGTGAAAACAATAGATCCATTTCATTTACGGTGGCTGGGAAGAAATAGATGACCCCAGGCATAGCTCCTCGGGCTGGTGACATAATCTGCAGCCATCATTTACCTATCTTTATCCTTCTGAGTATTTCTGAGCTTCTCTTTGTGGAAAATATGCTCTTTAAATGAACATTTTGAGCATTTACTAACTATTTACAGATAGTTTCACCCATCTATTCCAGTGGAGCTTGGTAAACCAATCGGCCGGAAAGTGAAGTGCTGCGTGATGGAGGTAAGTATGAACTCCCCGATCACTCAGCACTTGTTCTGCATTGAGGATGCAGTGCCGAAGCCATGGTACTGTATCCTCAATGCAGAATGCCCGCAGCATAGGTGCGTAGTACCACAAGGCGCAGAATGACTCAACACAGGCAGGATGTCTTTCAGGGTTTTTACTCACAGTTGATGGCAGGGTGAGTGACCCGGGCGTAGCTGGGATGAGCCAAGTGGGAACCAGGTGTCCTTCAGGCTGACTTGTGAGGGTGACTACTAACTCGCCTTCCTTAGCCCTTGGTGGTTTGGGGTAACCCCGACTTTTAGTCCCTATGGGGGTCACCCAGGGAAGTTGCTGAAGCCTCTCTCCCCTTCGTTTGCCGTTTGCTTGTCGCCTGGACCAGGCCACTCCAGCTGCTCGCCTCCTGTGACCTATGGGCCCTAACTGTGGCTACGTGGCTGCGGCTTTTGTGGTGTTGTGGCGTGGGCTTTGAGAGCCCCACACCGGCAGGTTTAGCAAAAGAAAGCTGGATCTATCTCCGCTTCGGGATCTGCCGCCCGTTTGGGCCTGGTTCTCCCTAGCAGTCTCCTTACTTCCCACTCTGTGCTCTCTCTCTAGCTGGAGATGGGTTTCGGGTAGCACTCCTAGGTGACCGTTCTCCCCCGTCGGTAGCCACTGCGCGGACGCTGTCAGACTACAGCAGCCCAGGGGAAGGGGTCAGCTCTCCTCGGAGCTCCCTGGACTCTGCTCTGAACCGGCTCACATCTGGGACCTTCACTGCTGCTCCTGTCAGAGCTTCACTTTCCTACTCCTCACTCCTCCACACTCTGCTGCAGACTCTAGACTGTTTACTCCTCCTTCTCTTTTCCCTTTTTGTGCCTGCCTACGCCACCTAGCAACCAGACTCTCTTACCACACCCCTTGAGAGGAGATGGAGGCTTTTGGCCCCCTCCACTATTCCAGTGAAGGTGAAGGCTTTTCCCCCTCCTGGGATCCCCAGGGGTCCTCTCATGGGTACATGTGTGAGACCTGATCACTATGCGCCTGTGTTCCACACCCCGGTCAGCCTTCTGGATTACCTGTATTGTACTGTCCCCAGCATGGGTGCAGTACTCAGTGGTGCCTGACCAGGTCAGGGGCGCCACATTCCCCCTTAGTTATCACCAGCACGTCCTCGGGCTGCAAGACAACATTTTAAAAATGCATAAAACATTAAAACATGTAAAACATTTTAAAAGCACCAGGTACCATACATCACCACCCTCCACCCACAAGTCCGTTAACCCACCCAAACCCTCTCACGTTGGCCGCGGCTTCAGCCACTTCTGGCAGGATGTAGAGGCGGCTTACATGGGCTGGTGGTTTCAGGGTATACCTGGCCTGGTGGATCCGCGCCTTCAGCCTCTTCTGGCAGGATGTAGAGGCGGCCTCCACAGTTGGTGCTGACCAGGTACCCTCTTTGTGGTGGAGAGCCAGGCCCCATAAACAGGCATGCTCTCTGGTTGCAGGCGAGCCAAGGCCCTATATACGGACGGGCTCCTCCTGGTTGCAGACGAGCCAAGCCCCTAAACAGGCTGACTCTGGTGGTGGTGGTGCCCTCTGGTGTAACTATTTACACTGCGAGAGTTTGTGGCTATAGCCAGTTCATAGCCTTAAGGTTTATTTCTCACAATAGTTTTTGTGGGCACATTCTTGAACTTTAAAACGTTGCAAAACAAACTTTCCAAACTGGTCAAAACTTGCTGTACTTTACTTAAACTTAGGCGGATTCCTCTTCACCAGGGCTTGGGCCTGTAGGGCTGCGGCACCTGTTGCTTTCTTGACCTTTTTCCTCATCTGTAGTTGTCTCTTCAGTAGGTTCTTTGTCTTTTCTTTCTTTATGGCTGTCTTTCCTTTCTTCTTTGGGACATGGCACTACATCTAGCGCGTACCACCCTCTTTCTCCTTGGTGCATGGTGAACTGTACGGAGTCTCCCATCTTTAAGTTTCTGCCAGGGTGTCCTCTGGGCAGATGAGCTCTCACATCTCTTCTATTGACGAAGATACCTTCTTTGATACCAGGTGCAACAATGAACCCATATCCTGACTTGAGGCTGAAGTCCTCCACTACTCCTCTGCAAAGGGGTCCTCTGACCTGGGCTTTGGCTCTTCTCAGGAACCGTTTTTCTTGTAGGTCTCTGGCCGTGACTTCTCTCTGCTCTGGGGATGGCGGTGCAGGGAAAGACTGGGTTCTACTGCGGCGCTGTATCTTGCGGGTTGGATTCCGCGAAGTGCAGCTTACAAGCTCCCAGGTGGGGCGGTTGGGCAGGTCTTCTTCCGCAGGAGGTGTCAGGTCTTCCTCGTCCCAACGGGAATATGGCAGCATCTCCGGCTCTGGGACTAGCACTGCTGCTGGCTCCGGGGGCAACTCCTCAGCTTCTTGCCCTCCTCTCCCCCTTAGTTCTTCTTGGCACTCCTTTGATGGCAGTGCTGGGGATGGGCTTTCTTCAGCAGGCCCAGGCGGGGGACTCTTTGGCGTGGTTGCTGCAGGGGTTGCTGGAATCCTCTTGGGGGTATGCGGAGGGAGCATGTACCGGTCCACCAACCATTGTGGAAACTTGGCTTCCATGTCAGCCTTTAGCTGCCAGTATGCGGGGTCCTCCCCCAGCGTGGGCTTTCCAGCAGGGACCTCTTTGGACTGGGGAGCGGTGTCTGCTCTGGCCTTGCAGGCCGGGGTAAATGGTGATGCAATCTCTTGGCGGGCCGCGCCTGGCATGGCGGCGGCCTGGTCTTGGCGGGCCGCGCCCTGTATGGCGGCGGCCTGGTCTTGGCGGGCCGCGCCCTGTATGGCGGCGGCCTGGTCTTGGCGGGCCGCGCCCTGTATGGCGGCGGCCTGGTCTTGGCGGGCCGCGCCCTGTATGGCGGCGGCCTGGATCGGCGTCGCAGCTGCGATGGGATCTGTGCAGGCTGGGCTGGGCGTCGCTGCAGGGACCGGGTCTTGGTGGGCCGAGCAGGGCATCGCTGCGGCGGCCGGGGCTTGGCGGGCCGAGCAGGGCATCGCTGCGGCGGCCGGGGCTTGGCGGGCCGAGCAGGGCATCGCTGCGGCGGCCGGGTCTTGGCGGGCCGAGCAGGGCATCGCTGCGGCGGCCGGGTCTTGGCGGGCCGAGCAGGGCATCGCTGCGGCGGCCGGGTCTTGGCGAGCCGAGCAGGGCATCGCTGCGGCGGCCTGGGCTTGGCGGGCCGCATCTGGCGTGGCTGCGGCCTGGCTCAGCGTCGCCGCGCCGGGCGCCTCTTCAGGGACCGCGGGCGTGGCAGCAGGGGTCGGGGCATCCGGGCCGGCAGGGGTAATACTGGACTCACCCATCGGTGGCAGCATCGGGGTCTGAGTCGTCGCCGTCCGGTCTGGCACTCGTCGTGCGGTTCCCCTCTCATAGGCCTGAACCGCGGCAGCCATCTCCAGAAGTTCCATGCGTTCTTCCCTGATCTGCTCCACGACCCGGGTCTCCAGTCGGTCGCAGAACTGGGCCAGCTCCCGATACCACCAGGCAGCGGAGCCCGGTTCTGGGTTTCTGCGGTCAGACGCCATTTCTTCTGCGCCCTCTTCTGCACGATTTCCCAGCAGTGGACTCGCCGTTGCCTCTAGTAGCAAGCTGTTCAGTTTCTGCTCTGCCTCTTTCAGCAGCTCCTCTCCCAGCAGCAGGCTTCTGGCTCCCTTTCTGTCCCGACGTCTCTGAACGCTTCCGCTCTCTTCACAAGCGAGGTCAGAACTCTGCAGGGGATCTCTGGGTAGCCACACCTCTTCGTGGGCGGTAACTTCTTCCAGCGCGGGCTGCTGTTGTTTTTCGGCGCGCTTTTCATGGTGGCAATATGGCGGCGCTTCCAATTTTTCAAGCGGACCGCCCAGGCACATGGTCACCTGTCTGAACAGGTCTAGTCCTTATCCTGTTCGTGACGCCAGATGTGAAGCCCCACAGGTGTTGTGTCGGTGCATTACCTTCAGGGACTCCACTCAGCTGGATCTGGTCACAGGTAGGAGATCTTCTTCTTGTCGTGACGCCACTCTCAGTATTGCGGCCAGTAGGGACCGCCACTGCAGGTTGAGGGTCGCCTGGGGCTGATGGTGTGTGCAGTTAGTTGGAATAGCCTCCTGAGAGTGAGGCAAGCCCCAGGGCCCGGTGTAGGTGCGTAGTACCACAAGGCGCAGAATGACTCAACACAGGCAGGATGTCTTTCAGGGTTTTTACTCACAGTTGATGGCAGGGTGAGTGACCCGGGCGTAGCTGGGATGAGCCAAGTGGGAACCAGGTGTCCTTCAGGCTGACTTGTGAGGGTGACTACTAACTCGCCTTCCTTAGCCCTTGGTGGTTTGGGGTAACCCCGACTTTTAGTCCCTATGGGGGTCACCCAGGGAAGTTGCTGAAGCCTCTCTCCCCTTCGTTTGCCGTTTGCTTGTCGCCTGGACCAGGCCACTCCAGCTGCTCGCCTCCTGTGACCTATGGGCCCTAACTGTGGCTACGTGGCTGCGGCTTTTGTGGTGTTGTGGCGTGGGCTTTGAGAGCCCCACACCGGCAGGTTTAGCAAAAGAAAGCTGGATCTATCTCCGCTTCGGGATCTGCCGCCCGTTTGGGCCTGGTTCTCCCTAGCAGTCTCCTTACTTCCCACTCTGTGCTCTCTCTCTAGCTGGAGATGGGTTTCGGGTAGCACTCCTAGGTGACCGTTTTCCCCCGTCGGTAGCCACTGCGCGGACGCTGTCAGACTACAGCAGCCCAGGGGAAGGGGTCAGCTCTCCTCGGAGCTCCCTGGACTCTGCTCTGAACCGGCTCACATCTGGGACCTTCACTGCTGCTCCTGTCAGAGCTTCACTTTCCTACTCCTCACTCCTCCACACTCTGCTGCAGACTCTAGACTGTTTACTCCTCCTTCTCTTTTCCCTTTTTGTGCCTGCCTACGCCACCTAGCAACCAGACTCTCTTACCACACCCCTTGAGAGGAGATGGAGGCTTTTGGCCCCCTCCACTATTCCAGTGAAGGTGAAGGCTTTTCCCCCTCCTGGGATCCCCAGGGGTCCTCTCATGGGTACATGTGTGAGACCTGATCACTATGCGCCTGTGTTCCACACCCCGGTCAGCCTTCTGGATTACCTGTATTGTACTGTCCCCAGCATGGGTGCAGTACTCAGTGGTGCCTGACCAGGTCAGGGGCGCCACACATATCCGCACGACATTCCGCAACACATCCGCATCATGTAAACAGACAAAAGTTGTCCTGCGGATTTCTGGGAGCTCCTGCGGAATGTCCTGCGGATATAACCGCAGGACACTTTCCCCGTGGGCACATAGCCTTAATGTGGAGGAGAGATGGAGGTCTCAGGAGGACTGGAGTTTACGTGTTTGTGTATATCGAAAGATTAGTTTGGAGACCTATGGAGGAGCTTTGTAGGTCAGTGTTAGTAGTTTGAACTGGATACGTTGAGGAATTGGGAGCCAATGAAGGGACTTGCAGAGGGGAGAAGTGGAGGAGTAGCGAGGAGAAAAGTGGATAAGTCAGGTAGCAGTTATGGACGAACTGGAGAGGTGCAAGTGTATTAGCAGGGAGGCCACCGAGGAGGATGTTTCAGTAGTCTAGGCGGGAGATGATGAGGACATGCACTAGCATTTTATTAAATTCAAGGTTGAAGAAAGGATGGATTCTGGAAATATTTTTAAGTTGAATGCTGCAGGAGGAGGCAAGAGCTTGGTTGTGCGATTTGAAGGACAAGGCAGAGTTGAGGGGAATTCCTTTGTAGGGGAAAGCATATGTCATATATTGATATATATAGATAAATTAGGATGGGGAGTTAGGTATGATGGAGAAAAGATGAGGAATTCAGTTTTGTTCACATTGAGCTTTAGGAGGCATGATGAGAAGTTTTTAAGTTTACTATTAAAAAAAAAGTAACAGGGTAATTTGTTATGGGCACCATGTTGTTATAGCTATACCCTTGTTCCTTTGGAAGAAATTTTACTGTATGTTAATGATGGACATGAAAAATGGATTTGTCCTACAGCCTAAGGGGTACTTTACACGTTGCGACATCGCTAGCATCGGCCAGCGATGTTGAGCGCGATAGTACCCACCCCCATCGCACATGCGATATGTGTTGATTGCTGCCGTAGCGGACATTATCGCTACGGCAGCTTCACACGCACATACCTGGTCGGCGACGTCGCGGTGACCACCGAACAATCCCTCCTTCACCGCGATGTCACTAAGCGGCCGGTCAATAGAAGCGGAGGGGCGGAGATGAGCAGGACGTACCATCCCGCCCACCTCCTTCCTTCAGCATTGACAGTGGACGTAGGTACGGAGATGTTTGTCGTTCCTGCGGCTTCACACACAGCGATGTGTGACGCCGCTGGAGCGATAAACAACATCGTATCTGCAGCAGGAGCGACATTATGAAAATGAACAACGTGACACAGATCAGCGATTTTTGACTGTTTTGCGCTCGTTCATTGTCGCTCCTAGGATTTACACATTGCAATGTCGCTACTGGCGCCGGATGTGCGTCACAACAACCGTGACCCCGACGATATTTCGGTAACGATGTCGCAACGTGTAAAGTACCCCTAAGGATCAAACAATTTATTACCGTTAAAAGTAACATGGCGGTGTCGAAAACACTGCAAATCATCTAATGCATAGTCAAACTATTGAAGCTCTGATGTGCAATATCTGGTCACACAATGGATGTACTGTGCGGCAATTTCTTAATGTTATTCACCTATTTCGGCTCCAGTGCCATGCTCTCTATATATCTCCCTTGGGAACCAGCTCTCTGCTTCTGGCCACATTGGGATACCATGATATCCTGGCACTCACTTCTGAGGTCAAGTTTATAGGCCTGAGCAACACACTGAGTATTTTAATAGTTATTGTGCTCCCCACTACTAACATACTTTTGCAAAAATAGGAGAACCAAGGGAATAGTAGTCATAGGTCACAGACAGGACCGATGCATCAAGAATTACATTAACACAGCTTTTTTGCAAAAATATGACAAAAATGTATTAAATAGAATAAATGGCAAAAAAGTGACATCTATAATATAATAACAAACAGGTATACAATTATCAGGCTCATAAGGGTGTCACTGAAGTCAAACAGATGGGTCCACCACCCATCAGGGGAGCAGTGTCAAACACAGTGGGGATATGACCTGATTACCTCCTATACCATAGATAAAAGATTGCTCCAATACCCCAGCACAAGTGCATAAAACATCAGGGAAGCGTCAAATGAATACATCCTATAATGTGGAGCCAAAATTTGTATGGGATATAGTAACCGGAGGGTCAGGTCATAAACCAAATACTAATAACATAGCAGACAGGTAACAATGAGCAGTATCAACAGAATTTTGTTAGTCAGACCCTGTCCTACACTCACCCATAATGGTAAATGTGGAGCCCGAGAAAAACGTGCCCTGACGCGCATGTTTCGCTGTCTTCTTCGGGGGGCCATGGTGTGAAACTTTTGGCCTCTGCTACAGGACTTGTGCTACTTGACCTACTCTGCTACGTTGCTGGACTATCTTAAATTCCACGGTCATGGGGCCTACCCAGCTGTGCTTCTTCACGGAGCTCTGCTACATGTACATGTCTTCTCTGCTGTGCTCCATTGGTATCCCTTCATTGGATCGCTAGCTATCCTGTGCTCTACACCTCCGTTACTCAGTCAGTACAGCCCCAGATTATCCACCCCAATGCAGCAAATGCCATTTGTCTATGATTCACTACAACAGACCATATAGGAATTCTAGAATCCACCTCACCCTGACATAACATTGAAGCTTTACAAGTGATGTAGCAATAGAAGTTACAGAATTATGTGATATTCTCATAAGGGTCAATGACAAGGGATCAAGGCACTGTCGTATAGTTAGCAGAATAGATTGTAAATTCAGTACAACAAACAGTAAAGTTTATTTCTTTGTCATAATTCTTGAGTGCAGCCAAGAAAAACTTGTAATCTGCTCACCAAATATTTAAGTTCATGGGTTACTAATGACAAACACAGAAGAAATGGTAAGCATTCTGGTACATAGATTAGAGGTCTAGGAAACTTCCCAAGTAAACAGTGAAATAAAGGGGTTGTGTGAGATTAGAAAATATGGTCTGCAGACACTTCAAAACTCTTTTTTATCAGCTATATCTAGACGTTCAGCATTAAGGTTCACAGTACTACGCATAGTGACAACTGGCACGGTGACCACAGATAATGTGCCTAAAACAAGTGGTCACCAATAAGAGAATTTAATTCATTCTTACGTCCTTGCCACCACCAGCACCCCACCCAACATCGTACTGTCATCATGGATGCCAATACAGTTGAAAGCTATGATGGAGCAGGGAGCTGGCTGTTCCCTCCTCCATCACTTTCCCTGCGCTTCTGAGCTCTGACGTCCCAGTGGGCGTAATAACATCACTATATCGTGCCCATGTGCCAAGCAGTACAGAGCTCCAGATCACACATTGCAGCGACTGAAGCACCAAGGGAACGGGTAGAGGTGAGTATTTTTGATTTTTAAGTAAATGGGTGCCATTATACTGTTTTCAGAGCTATGTGGGGCCATTATACAGTTCGCAAGGCTATGTGGGGGCCATTATACAGTTCGCAAGGCTATGCGGGGACAATTATACAGTTTGCAGGTCTATGCGAGGGCCATTATACAGTTTACAGGGCTATGTGGGGGCCATTATACAGTTTACAGGGCTATGTGGGGGCCATTATACAGTTTACAGGGCTATGTGGGGGCCATTATACAGTTTACAGGGCTATGTGGGGGCCATTATACAGTTTACAGGGCTATGCGGGGGCTATTATACAGTTTACAGGGCTATGTGGGGGCCATTATACAGTTTACAGGGCTATGTGGGGGCCATTATACAGATTGGAGGGCTATGTGGAGGCCATTATACAGTTTGCAGGGCTATGTGGGCGCCATTATACAGTTTTCAGGACTATATGGGGGCCATTATACAATTTGCAAGGCTATGCAGAGGCCATCATACAGTTTGCAGAGCTATATATGGGCCATTATACAGTTTGGATGGCTATGTGGAGGACATTATACAGTTTACAGGGCTGTGTGGGGCCATTATACTGTTTGGAGGGCTATGCTGAGGCATTATACAGTTTGCAGAGCTATATGGGGGCCATTATACAATTTGGAGGGCTATGTGGGGAACATTGGAGGTCTGTGTGGGGACCAATTATACTTTTTGAAGAGCTGTGTAGGAGCCATTATACTACTTGGAGGTTATGTGGGAGTCATTATACTTTATGGAAGGCTCTGTGAAGGTAATTTCCCTGTTTGGAGGGCTAATGTGGACAACTACACTGTGTGCAGGCCATTACACAATGTGGAGGGGTCATAATACTGCATGGAGGGGTGTAAGGACCATTATACTGTATGGAGGGCTGTGTCGGGGCCATTCTACTGTGTTGGGGTCACTGTGGGGGTTTCAAACTTTGCAAAGTGAGGGATACTGTAGGGTACTGTGTACGAATTCACTGTGTGGGTATCATGCTGTGCTTGGGGGCACTCTTGTTGGCATCATACTTACTTCATGGAGGCTATGAAAGGGAAATTTTAATGTGTGGGAACACTATGGGGCTTCAATGGGAGGAAAATTACTTTGTAAGTTCTGCAAAGTTGTGAAATATACTTTTCTTTGACCCCGCTGAATATTTGTTTTTGAGGGGGGCGGACCCAATTTGGACATTTGGGCCCCATAATGCCTATAAATACACCCATTAGGTACATATATAAAGTAAGAACATAATAGTAAGACATGCAAATACACAATTACATTTTTGTGATGCACTTGTTTAGACGAACATACAATTATTTTTTCTCATTTGTTCATTCATGGATATATACATATAGAACACACTATATGTGATCTTGTTTTTTTTAGAGACCAGCTATAAGTATTTTTAAAGTTGTTACAATTACAATTTTTTTTTGCTGACTTGTGGATTTTATATTTACAATGTGTATTAAAAGGGTATTCCCATCTCCAAGATAAGTGCTGTGATAAGCACTACAGTGACCTGAGATAACGTCATGTGTTATGATTCAGGGACCAAGGAGGATCGAAAAATGCAGAATCCCAAATGGTAACAGAGTGGCTGGAACCCTAATGGACTGCAGACCTAATCCTGACACACAACTAGAAGTAGCCGTGGGACAAGCCTACGAAGAACTAGTCATCTCGACACAGCCGGAGAACTAAATATTCTCACAGATAGAGATATAAGAAAGCTAATCTGCCTCGGAGCAGTCCCCAAAGATAGATAGATAGCCCCCTACATGTAAAGGCTATGGTAATATAGAAAAACACAATACAAAGCTAGAAAAGACAGATTCAGAAAATGTGAGGCCCAAACTATCTTTATAGGAAAGGATAGGAAGGAGAACTGTCTGCAACCGCAAAACAAACCCTAATATATGCCAGCACTTCTGATATGGAAAAATCCTGAGGTCACACAACCTCTCCCCCACTGTATCAGCACTCTGATGTTACTGGGATCCAAAAACACTAATATAGATGAGGGACTGAATTAATACCAAGCATGACAAACAATATGTTGCAGAATCATGGAGCTAAGTATACAGACACTCCCAGCAGGGAATGATCCCATTTCACCAAGAACTCCACACAGACAAAATAGGAATCAAGCATTAGTATCAAAGCAAAAAAAAACCAACAAGAAAGTGGAAAACAAACAGCAGAGGTAAACAGACCACTTAAACGCAAAGAGGAGGTGAGCCAGCACTGACTATGAATGGCATGCAACAATGAAAAAATAAAAAGTGTAATATTCACAAATTCATTCCTACTGTAACAATTCAATGAGATTTTTGCAAATGATTGATCAATGATTTGAGCCCCCCTGCCACGTCACAACAAATCTCTATAGGGGGGGTCTCAACACTATGTTATAAATTATTATCGTACCATACGTTCTCATATAATGAGCAGGACCATATAAGAACACCACTTACCTGAGACATGTCTGAACCGCTCCCATGCAGCAAGGACTGACAACTTCGAATAAAGGCAGTCCAGGTGCCATTATGTGTGGCAGAACCACACACACCAGCACAATGTCAGAACTGGCCCTCACAGTGCCAGACCAGCAAACATGGATGAGGGCGGAACAGGCTCAGGCAGGTGGTGCTTAAATAATGATGCCTGTGGAACAGGGGGCGGTGGCTGTGTGTGAACAGGCACCAACATGAATTTTGATGGCAACATAAGGAATTTGCAAACCACACTGGGCGTGCACGGCAAGCTGGAGGTCAACCACCGACCAGTTAAACGCAAAGAGGAGGGGAGCCAGCACTGCCTATGAATGGCATGCAACAATGAAAAAATAAAAAGTGTAATATTCACAAATTCATTCCTACTGTAACAATTCAATGACATTTTTTGCAAATGATTGATCAATGATTTGATTTTGATTTGCAAAAAATCTCATTGAATTGTTACAGTAGGAATGAATTTGTGAATATTACACTTTTTATTTTTTTCATTGTTGCATGCCATTCATAGGCAGTGCTGGCTCCCCTCCTCTTTGCGTTTAACTGGTCGGTGGTTGACCTCCACCTTGCCGTGCACGCCCAGTGTGGTTTGCAAATTCCTTCTGTTGCCATCAAAATTCATGTTGGTGCCTGTTCACACACAGCCACCGCCCCCTGTTCCACAGGCATCATTATTTAAGCACCACCTGCCTGAGCCTGTTCCGCCCTCATCCATGTTTGCGGGTCTGGCACTGTGAGGGCCAGTTCTGACATTGTGCTGGTGTGTGCGGCTCCACCACACATACTGGCACCTGGACTGCCTTTATTCGCAGTTGTCAGTCCTTGCAGCATGGGAGCGGTTCAGACATGTCTCGGGTAAGGGGTGTCCTTATATGGTCCTGCTCATTATATGAGACCTTATCGTACATAATAATTTATAACATAGTGTAGGGACCCCCCTATAGAGATTTGCCGTGACGGGGCAGGGGGGCTCAAATCATTGATCAATTATTTGCAAAAAATCTCATTAAATTGTTACAGTAGGAATGAATTTGTGAATATTACACTTTTTATTTTTTCATTGTTGCATGCCATTCATAAGCAGTTCTGGCTCCTCTTTGCGTAAAAAGACCACTTGTCTGAGAGGAGTTCAGGTAGTAAGCAGAGCTGGTTACAGAATGTCCTTAACACACAGGAGATGCATGCCAGTACACTGTATACAGTACAATGGCAACACACAAGCACCGGTCACATTCTGTCATGTGACCCGGAGGTTGCGGCGCTGCCATTGTACTTTATACACTGTACTGGCGTGCTCCGAATCCGGCGAAAAGCCAGATGTGTGAAACCGGCCTTAAATAGTCCTATCTGACCCCGATTGCCAGTCTTTCACAGGTGTCTGGCTTTCATTCCACAAAAAATCACTGCACCACCAGCACTGACCACAAGAGGGAACCCCAAACTGGAAAACGTATTCACAACACTCATGAGGTCAGTCCAGGTCACCGCAGCGGCCCATAAAGCAGTGTGTGAGCGGCAGCGGACGTGATGAGCGATGACATCATGAGGTTAGCTCAGTCCATTGCCTGCAGCCTGTGGCAATAAACTAAGCCGAACTCATGACGTCAGTACTCATCACTGAGTTTCATGCCCGCGGCTGTTCTCAAGTATCGCGAGAGCCCATGGCTGCCACGTGCGGTGAAAAACAATGTCAAACACATTGGCTTCTGGTCTACTAAAACCACCAGGAACATGGATGGCATCACAACAACCCCACTTTAAAAAAATGACAAACTTTTGGTCACAATTATGTATATATATATATATATATATATATATATATACATAATTGTATTAAATATATATATAATTGTATTAAATATATATATATGTATATGTAGATGTGTATGTATATATATATATCTATATATATAATTGCCTTATTCTGTCTGTCTGTCTGTCTGTCTGTCTGTCTGTCATGCTCCGAAATTGTGTCCTTACGGGGACACAAAGCTGATTGGCCGCTGGGCTCGCCATGGCCCCGCCCCCCCACACGGATTGGCCTCTCGCCCCGGCTCTCTGCAGGCCCCGCCCCCCTCACGCAATGCACGCTCGCTGTGGCCCAACTGACACGGGGCTCCGATTCCCAGGTGAGTACACACACATCAGATCACACTCACTCTCACACACACCTCACACATCACATCCACACATCACATCCACACATCACATCCACACATCACATCCACACATCACATCCACACATCACATCCACACATCACATCCACACATCACATCCACACATCACATCCACACATCACATCCACACATCACATCCACACATCACATCCACACATCACAACATGCTGGGATATCGCTTGCTTCTACACCGGCTCCGTCAGG
>NC_134354.1:728517563-728613189 GCF_048569485.1 Anomaloglossus baeobatrachus
TCCCAAACGTGCTCCATCCGCCATGCTGCGCACTCCCCATCGTGCTCCATCCGCCATACTGCGCACTCCCCATCGTGCACCATCCGGCATGCTGCGCACTCCCAAACGTGCTCCATCCGCCATGCTGCGCACTCCCAAACGTGCTCCATCCGCCATGCTGCGCACTCCCAAACGTGCTCCATCCGCCATGCTGCGCACTCCCAAACGTGCTCCATCCGCCATGCTGCGCACTCCCAAACGTGGTCCATCCGCCATGCTGCGCACTCCCAAACGTGCTCCATCCGCCATGCTGCGCACTCCCAAACGTGCTTTATCCGCCATACTGCGCACTCCCAAACGTGCTCCATCCGCCATACTGCGCACTCCCCATCGTGCACCATCCGGCATGCTGCGCACTCCCAAACGTGCTCCATCCGTCATGCTGCGCACTCCCAAACGTGCTCCATCCGTCATGCTGCGCAGTCCCAAACGTGCTCCATCCGCCATGCTGCGCACTCCCAAACGTGCTCCATCCGCCATGCTGCGCACCCCCCATCATGCTCCATCCGCTTGGAAGTGCGCAGCATGCCGGATGGTGCACGATGGGGAGTGCGCAGTATGGCGGATGGAGCACGTTTGGGAGTGCGCAGTATGGCGGATGGAGCACGTTTGGGAGTGCGCAGCATGGCGGATGGACCACGTTTGGGAGTGCGCAGCATGGCGGATGGACCACGTTTGGGAGTGCGCAGCATGGGGGATGCAGCACGATGGGGAGTGCGCAGTATGGCGGATGGAGCACGTTTGCTCAGCCTCTCTCCTTCCAGCCTCCCTCAGCATCAGCCTCCCCTCCCAGCCTTCCCCAAGATCAGCCTCTCTGCTCCCAGCCTCCTCCAGCACGCCGTGCTCCTCTGCCGACACTCACCCACACCCGATCGCATCCACTCACCCACACAACCGATCGCATCCACTCACCCACACAACCGATCGCATCCACTCACCCACACAACCGATCGCATCCACTCACACACACAACCGATCGCATCCACTCACACACACAACCGATCGCATCCACTCACACACACAACCGATCGCATCCACTCACACACACCCGATCGCATCCACTCACACACACAGACACTGACGATATTGCACATACGCGCTGATACTCACAACATCCGGGGATATCACATGCTTCTGGCCATGTGATCCTCCGTCAGGTCCTGGAAGCTCACAGCACAATATCGCCGCCGAGAAGCAAGCGATATCCCAGGATGTTGTGAGTATTTGGATGCGATGTGATGTGTGTATGTGAGTGAGTGTGATCTGATTTGTGTGTGTGTGTGTGCTGTTATGTTATGTATGTTCCGCAGCTGCAGGACCTTGATGTGTGGATGCGATGTGATGTGTGTGAGGTGTGTATGAGAGTGAGTGTGAGCCGGTGTACACTGGTAACTATGATACACATCGAGTAACTAAGGGACCTTAGTTACCCGATGTGTATAATGGTTACCAGCTTTCACGGCCTCCGTTAAGATGCCAGCATCGCAAGGTTATGTCTGGCGCTGCCGGGATCCTGACGGAGCCGGTGTAGAAGCAAGCGATATCCCAGCATGTTGTGATGTGTGGATGTGATGTGTGGATGTGATGTGTGGATGTGATGTGTGGATGTGATGTGTGGATGTGATGTGTGGATGTGATGTGTGGATGTGATGTGTGGATGTGATGTGTGGATGTGATGTGTGGATGTGATGTGTGGATGTGATGTGTGGATGTGATGTGTGAGGTGTGTGTGAGAGTGAGTGTGATCTGATGTGTGTGTACTCACCTGGGAATCGGAGCCCCGTGTCAGTTGGGCCACAGCGAGCGTGCATTGCGTGAGGGGGGCGGGGCCTGCAGAGAGCCGGGGCGAGAGGCCAATCCGTGTGGGGGGGGCGGGGCCATGGCGAGCCCAGCGGCCAATCAGCTTTGTGTCCCCGTAAGGACACAATTTCGGAGCATGACAGACAGACAGACAGACAGACAGACAGACAGACAGAATAAGGCAATTATATATATAGATATATATACATACATACATACATGCTTATATATACAGAGAGAGGGAAAGTCATAGATGAATAAGAATTGTCTACAAGTGTTTTGTATAATAAAAATATAATTCTGGAAGATAAGTCCATTTCTTTCCTTTACAAGTAACATAAAACAACAAAATAACTGGAGTTGCTAATGATTTAGTGGGTATAATATAGTTTATTTTCACACTTAGAAGAGAAAAAAATCCCCCAGTGATTGGGCTTTAGATATCCAAGTCTGCTGCAGTGAAATGGTTAACTACCCCTCTGACCAGCTGATTGTTTTGGCACCTGCACTATGTGAGAGATGGCACAGTGTCTTTTGTGGATCATAAAGGCACATCTTCATTATTGTTCCAATACTGATATAAAAAAGAGTCTAATCTTTTATTGGTCCTAACAACTAAGATGTTCCATTTTTTTGTCTCTTTTTGGTTTATTGTTACCATAGCCACAAGGCTGCCATATTGCAGGTTTAGCGCTGCCTCTGTACTGTACCACCACGAGCTTATTGTCTAAAATCTGTATTATTCAACTGTTCTGAAGATTTACATTTTTAATGGCTCGTTTATGTAATCCCATAAATAAGGTAACAGAAAAGCATCAACACACAAATGTGTGAGCCAGGCTGTGAAAAAAAAAGCTGCTGAAGCAGGTCAGTCAAGGTCTCAGCTGCGGGGTTTTGATTGGTATCGGCAATGTATCCAATGTGGCCATGGACTTAAGACCACCCAGTTAGTCCAAAAAATGGTGCATTACCAAGGAATCGTTTAATGGTGTTACAGTTCAGCTCCCTCTTTGTACAAAGGAACATCAAACTTTTGAAGAAAAGAAAAACAGTTTAGTCAAAAACTCATTTACTTTATTGCGTTGACAGCTGAACTTCAGGAAAGTTTAGACGATTAATTGTAACGACTGAAGCTGCCTTTATATTTCTTATCCAAATTGTTCATGTAGAGAGAAATTAGTCCCCAGTATATGTCCGACACCTGCCAAGCAGCTCACACATGGGAAAACAGCCACATCTCCTCATTCACGCGCAATTAATGCACTTTAATTATGTTACTTTGTTAGTATTGCCGTGGTAGATTTAATTGTAAATTGAGAAAATCAAATAATAATTAAAAAATAATACATATATTATTAATATAATACTAGGAACTAAAACATACAGAATACAAAAGAATAAAAGCTAAATACATTGGCGTTTGAGCTTGTAAAAATAGTAAATATGAACCTTCAAAATCAAAACAAACAAAAGTATTTAAAGGGAACGTGTCACGTTTTTTATTTTTGTATTAATAATAGTCATGAAATCAAGAATTTTTAATACAAAATTAAACTCACTGTTTATTTAGTTTTAATTTAATTCTAGTATTTACAAAAAAATACTTTAAAAAATAAAAATTCTTAGGTATTATTATCAAAATAATACATTTTTTCAAGGCTTTTTACAGACAATGAAAATATTTATAAATGTTCATACCACTTAAAAATAACAATAGAAATGAACCTGTGGCTACTTGCGTTGGCCAGCTTCCGTTGCTATCCGCAGCCTTGAGGAATTACGGTAACCGTTGCAGGAAACCGTTTTATTCCTCATAGACTTCTATTAGCTACAGATAGCAACGGATGGTCTTGCGTTGCATCCGCCCCGCGGCGCATCAGTTGTTTTGTCGCTGACCGTCAGTGACCACCGGGTGGATGGAGCTCTGCATGTAGCGTTTTTCTGCGCTTGGCGGAGTGTCAAAAAAACAGAACCTGCAGGAATCCGTCGGCGTCCATTGTTTTTATAATGGACGCCTATGGTGGCGGATTTCGTTAGAATCCGTCATTTGACGGATTACGTTAACGCATTCATCTTTACACAACTGCACATGCCCAGATGTGTAAAGTCAATGAAAAAAACTATAACGGATTGCGTTATTTTGTACGATCCGTAGCATCCGTTGTGCCACTATATGCAACGCATCCGTTGCATGCGTCACACAACACAATGCTACGGATGCCGTTCAACGCAAGTGTGAAAGTACCCTTACTGATCCCCAACAGGTTCTGTTCGGCACTCACCTGGCAAGTTGTGAGTTGACCTTTCAGAAATTTCGGGATATTTTTGGTATATTGACGAAAGCAAAAAAGCATAGAGCTTCAGGGAACAGATAAGCGGCAGAATTGAACCTGCAGTGGATTAGTAAATGTGAGTAACTTCCATTGTTATTTTTGAATGGTCTGAGCACTTTTAACCTGTCAAAGGTTGTGTTCCTGCCTTTGATGTGGGCTGGCACGCTGAGCCCGCATCATTCCCCGCACATAACGGCTGACTAAGTTAGCCATCATGTGCATCTGACAGCCTCAAGTAGATAAGAGGTCCACCCACAGCTGTTAACCAATTTAATCCCGTTGTCAATCTCTGAAAGCAGTTGGCGGGGGGCATCTTTCCTTATGCCCCTTGGCGCGCCCATGACATGATTGCAGTACGAGAACTGTTCCTGAGTATGAGGGCTATATAAATGCTGTCCCTATGTAGTTCTGGTATATAAAAGTTGTCACTGGGTAGTAGGGCTATGGTAGTAGGGCTATACGACGGCTGTCCTTGAGTAGTGGGGCTAAGGGAGCTGTCCTTGGGTAGCATAAAAAAAGCTGTCCCTGAGTAAAAGGGCTGACAGCACTGTCCCTGTTTAGTAGTGCTAAGAGCGCTGTCCCTGCTTAGTAGGGCTAAGGATGTGTGCGCATGTGTGCTTTTTTCCTGCATTTCGGCTGTGTTTAAAACTGGACTGTGTCATTGTCAAAATGCATGTGTGCCGCCCCGGTGTTAGTCGGGCTGCTCGGATCTGGGATCGTGGCTTGAGGGCGTCATCCGGACCCAACTTGGTGGACACTTTGATCTGTAAAAGGGGATATTTACAGGAGAGAAGTTCGTGATGCCATCTGTGGGTTGCGGTAATGGGAGTACCACTGCTGTTGTAAGGAGTACCGGAGCAGATGGAGTTAAGCAGCCTAATGTTAGTCCCTCCACAGGTAGGGAATGCCCCGGGCTCAGGGGTGTTGGTGGTTATTTGGGAGAGCAGGATGCAGGGGACCAGGGTACTCACTGTGGGTAGTCGTGGTGCTGGATGAGGATTATAAAAGAGACACACACACTGCAAGTAAACCAAATTCTCTGTGTGCTGCTGCCGCTGCAGGAAGCCCGTCCAAGTACCTGGTCCCACCGGTGTCCCACCGGTGTCACATAGTAATCCGGAGCCTGCCTCCGTACACAGTTTCGTGTCCGTGTGGGTCCCTCTAGCCTGAAACTATAAGGTCCCGCTCTTCAGTTTGTAAGTGAAGATGTGCTCCCAAGGGTTGACACTTGGGACTTTAATGGGTTGCTTTCTCTGGAAAACCCTGTCCCCCGTGGTGTGCTGAAGCCCTCAGTCTCTGAGCTCTCTGGGAAGGTCCCTGAAGGTCCCCTTCCTCTGCAAGTTAATTGCCAGGACGTTGAATCGGCTCCTGACCTAGGGTCCTGTACCCCGTCGTGCTCCGTACCGGTCAGTTCTTTTGGGCTTTCTGTTGCCGACAATCCTCCAAGACTACGTCCATTGCACCCTTATCCAATGTCACTGCTACCGATCCCCGACTCCTCTGGTCCCAGACCACTGTCTGCGACCCAACCTTGGTCCTTCTAACTCCCCAAGAGCTAACACTCCCAGCTCCTCTCTCTTTGAGGGCTCTCACTAGACTCCTTCACTTCCCTCCCACCAGTCTGCCTGACCCCTAGGTGAGTGGCCCTTTTCCAGCTGGACCAACCAACTGGTGTGTCTGACAGGTCATGATGCGAGGTATTGTGAATGTCAGTTATGCTTTTGCTGCTGTGAGGCTCCCTCTTGTGGCCAGGAATGGTTTTGGACAGAGACCAGGTGTGTTGGAGCAATGGGTGTTTCCATTGCTAACTCTCTGCCTATTTAAGTTTTTGCTTCATGGATGTCTGGGCCGGGAATCATTTGTTCTGTGCTTCACCAGCCTTTTCATCTTCCTTCAGACTACATCTACCCCAGATAAGTGCTTGGTTCTTTCTTAAGTTGTTTTGTTCTTTTGTTCTCAACTGGGTTGTCAATTATTGTGGTTATTGCCAGTTTATTTGCATGCGGGAATCTTCCCTCTCTGTTGCTTAGTCCATGTGTTTGTTACTTCTTGAATTTGTAATTGTTCATGTTTTCTGTTCATTGGTTTGACAAGAGCGCCTGATATAGGACAGAGTGCAAATTGTGCGATCTGAGGACCTTTTTGTACTATCAGGTATTTGGGTTTTTGTAGGGTTTTTCTCTGGCCACCATCAGCCTCTTTCCTTTCCTTTCCTATTTAGTTAGTGGGGCCTCACCTTTGCTAATCCTATCATCTATCTGTGTATTGTATATTCCTATATCACCGTAGTCTTTGAATGTGGGGGGCTTGCTATACCTTTTGTGGTCTATTTCTGAGGCAGAGAGTTATTCATCCTTCCTTCCTGTAGGATAGCTAGTTCTCCGGCTGGGTTCGCCGTGCATAGGATGTTAGTTCACCTCTCAGCTACTTCTAGTGTTGATGGTTAGTAAGGGGATGGCGGCCAGATTAGTTGCCAATGCTTTTGTCACCTTTTTGCCAATGATCTATTGTGATCTTCCATGGTTCCGGATCATAACAGCAAGGTGTTGATTGGGATTTGTGGTGGTGACATCGGTTTCTGGGAACTTGGAACCATGTGGGATAGGTCCTGCACCCTGGGTAAGGATGCAGTACCCTGTGGCACCCTGATGTATACAGGGGCGCCACACATGTGTGGTGCTTCCTCAGCAAAGTCTATGAGAAGTCAGAAAATTCCATGCACATTTTGCTTTTTTTCAGGCAGCGTTTTGTTTGTCAAATATTTGAAAAAAATAGTTGCGTTAAAAAATGCAGCATGTCACTTCTTCAGTGCGTTTTGGTTGCATTTTGCACCAATTGAAATGAAAGAGGTGTGTCAAAACACAACCAAAATGTTTAGCTGTGCGTTTGCACTGTATTTTTGTTGCGTTCTGCATGCTTTTTTGACAAACAAAACGTAGGTCTTTCAGTCTCTCTATCTCTGTCGGTCGGTCGGTCTAGGTCTCTCTGTCGGTGACAGACTTTCTCTCTGTCTGTCGGTCTCTCTCTCTGTCAGTCGGTCTCTCTCTGTGAGTCGGTCTCACTCTCTCTGTCGGTCGGTTGGTCTGTCGGTCAGTCTCTCTTGGTCTCTATCTCTCTCTGTCGGTCAGTCTCTCCCTCTCACATATTCACCGATCACCGGCACGGTGCTGCACTGTCAAAAAGCTCCGGTGGCTTCTCCTGCTTCTGAATGTGCCGGCCACTCATTAGGCCATCTCATATTCACTGATTCCCCCACCCACCAGCGCCTATGATTGGTTGCATTCAGATGAGCCACCACGCTGAGTGACAGCTGCCTCACTGCAACCAATCACAGCCGCAGGTGGGTGAAACTATATCGTGCAGTAAAATAAATAAATAAATAATTTAAAAAATAACGACGTGTGGTCCCCCCTCAAATAATACCCAGCCAAGATAAAGCCACACAGCTGGGGCCTGGTATTCTCAGGTTGGGGAGGCCTATCATTTTTAGGCTGCCCCCAGCCTACAAATATTAGCCAGCAGCTGCCTGGAATTGCCCATCCATTAGATGCAACAGTCCCAGGACCTAACCTGGCTCTCCCCGAATTGCCCTGCTGCATTCGCAATCGGGGTAATAAGGAGTTAATGGCAGCCCATCGCTGCCACTAAGTCCTAGGTTAATCATGGAAGGCGTCTATGAGACACCCCCCATGATTAACCTGTAAGTTAAAGAAAATAAACACATACACCCAAAAAAGCCTTTATTTGGAATAAAAGACAAAAAACACCCATTTTCACCACTTTATTAATCCCCAATCACCCCTCCAGGTCCGACGTAATCCACATGAGGTCCCACGACGCTTTCAGCTCCGCTACATCGGAAGCTGACAGCGAGCGGCCGTAGAGCACGACCGCTAGCTGTGAGCTCCACACAGCAACTGAAGTGAGTCGTGCTATTAGCGGTGACGTCACTCAGGTTACCCGCGGCCACAGCTCCCAGGTGGAGGACTTCAGCTGTGGCCGCGGGTAACCTGAGTGATAGCACCGCTGATTGCGTGGCTCACTTCAGTCCTTCACCTGTGATCGCAAATCATGTCGTGACACAGAAACCGCCGCACGATGACAGTGAACTTAGGTGAAGCTCTAACGTCACTGCTGCGTACCCCTGTGTCCTGGCACTGACCTCAGAGGTTCATCTGAGTTCATGACAGCACACAGAGACAGAACAGTGTGATGACAATGAAGTTGGGTGAAGTTCATCTGAGTTCATTCTTATCGCGCGGCTCTGTTTCTGTTTGCTGTCAGCGGGCATGTAGTAGAGCTGAATCGCCGTGGGACCGCACTGTCAAAAATGCATCTAAAACGCATGGAAAACGTATCCAAAACGCATGCGTTTTGGATGCATTTTTTTAGTCAAATGCAGTCTGTCTGCCAGAGGGTGCATTTTTTTTGACAATTACAGAACACAGCATGCGGACACAGCCTAAGAGCGCTGTCCCTGCTTAGTAAAGCTAATAGCCTTGTGCCTGATTAGTACGGCTAAGGCTATGTGCGCACAGTGCGTTTTTCGCAACGTTTTTGCGTGTTTTTCGGGTGCGTTTTTGGACTCAAAACTGCAGGACTTTGCTTCCCCAGCAAAGTCTGAGTTTTCATTTTTGCTGTCCGCACACATCTGTTTTTTTTACCTGTGCTTTTGAGTTAAAAATGATGCATTTTTCGATGCAGGTGCGTTTTTGTGCGTTTTTAGCGGCCAAAAACGCACAAAAACGCAGCGTCAAAAATACGCAGTGTGTGAACCTAGCCTAAGAGTGCTGTCCATGCTTAGTAGGGCTAAGAAAGCTGTCCCTGGGTTGTAGAGCTAAGGCCGCTGTCCCTGGATTATAGTGCCAAGGGTACTCAGAGTCCAAAAGGGAACCTGCTCCCTGTGCTTATGACACCCGATTTGTTAAGTGCCTGCTTACTGTGTCCCCTCCATTTCAAACATGGCACTCACTTTTTGTGTTAACGCTGCACCCTCTACTATGCATTGGATGCGTACATTCAGAATCCAAGATGGCATCACCTCCATTTTTCTGGCTCTGCCCCTCTGCTAAGCACTGGCTGTGTTGACATGACATGCAGCCAGTACGTAGTAGAGGACATGGTGCCAGAACAGGGGATAGGTGACATCTTGGATTATGAGTTTCAGCGCACATCTCCACACTGCTCTTTAAAGAAAACTTGCAGACAGTGGACACAGAAGGACCAATTATCTGTATGGGAAAAGTGCAGCGCTGTTTCTTCTGAGTCTTGACCTCGTGGACAGTGGTGTAACTATAGTCCAATGAGCCCTTTTGCAAAATTTGAACCTGGGCACTTGTAGCATTCTAAATCCTATAAAGGCATACGAGGTCCCCCCATTCATTATGTAGTAATGTTACCCATCCTGTACTAATGTCCCCCATCCTGGAACTCTTTCTGGTAAATGTGTCCCGCATTCTAGAATATATGTCCCCATCTTGGTGTATATGTCTCCCAACCTAGGCCCCATCATGGTAAATATGTCCCCATTCTGGGCCACAGCCTGGAATATATGATCTCATCTTAGTATATATGTCCCCATCCTGTACTATATGTCCCCGTCCTGGTATATATGTCCCTATCCTGGGTCTATCCTGGTATATATGTCCCCATGCTGGTATATATGTCTCCATTTTGGGCCCATCCTGGTATATATGTCCCCACCCTGTATATATGTCCTTATCCTGCTGTATATGTCCCCATTCTGGTATACATGCCCCTCATCCTGGTATATATGTCCCCTTCCTGGTATATATGTCCCAATCCTAGGCCCATCCTGGTATATATGTCTCATCCTGGGCTCATCCCGGTACATATGTCCCCCTTTTGGTGTATATGTTCTCATCCTGGTGTATATTTCCTTATCTTGAGCTTCTTCCTGGTATGTAGTCCCCTTTCTGTCTCCAAAGTAAAAAAAAAAACAAAACATTTTACTCCCCTTCCCTGGGGAGTAAACTGGGGTTCCCCCTGGGGTTCCCTTCCACCTCTGAAGCCGACTGATATTGGCGTGCCTTTTATTGCAACACATGGCATCACTGTCATGCTCCCTCAGTTATGGGCACACCGATGGGCACACCGGCCTCTATTCGTCCGGCAGCATGTACTGCAGGGCACGGGCCCAACAAGTCTCTGTGCCATAATGCTTTTCAGCAAGATGTGTATCCTCAGACGCATATGTGGCGCCCTGGACTAGCCAGGTCGTCACAGGTACTACAACACGACACCCCCACCCCGAGACAGGCACATCAGTCAGACACAAAATCCTTGTTGCCTCCCTCCAGGGGCTGATGTCCACACCAGGTGGGGTGGAGCGAGGCGGCTGGCCCCACTCACTGAGGAGTTCACAGTCCTGGAGGCGGGAAAGGAGTCAGTGAGTGTAGAGTCAGTGTAGAGTGAGTGTAGAGTCAGTAGGAGTCAGGAGAAGAGTGAAGTGGTAGTAGAGGAGCAGACTGACCGTGTCCGGGTGTGTGGCCCGGGCACCAAGAGCAAGGTTGGCAGACGGTGGTGGCCGTCTGCAGGAGAGGCAGATCAACGCGGAACCGTAGGACCGGGGACGGGCGGTGGCCCGCCGGTACCGAACCGGGGAGCGAAGTGAAGCCAGCACAAACCGGCAGGGCCTGCGGACCCCGACCAGGCTTGGAGTTGCCGTTAATAAGGTCAAATCCGTCAGTGACAGGAACCCCTGGGGTTCCGAACAGCCAAGACCCGATTGAAGGCAACCGTCCAACCAACAAAAGGAAATACAGCTACCGCCACAGCTAGAGTTCCAAGGGCTAGAGCCCGCGAGCAAGAGGGCTCCTCCGGCACATACACACGCTGGGGAGCGGGTTACCGGTGGGAAGCCATCGGGACCGAACATCCACAAAAGGTGCATGGAAAGGCAGCCACCACCAACCGTCCGGGAGAAGCCACAGCAGCCGGCTGCGGGACCCGTCCATCCAGCCGTTTGGTTTACCAGAGACTTTGCGTACATTTGTGGCTGAGTCAGTACAACCATGCCTTCCGGCACCGCGCTGCGCAGTCCCCGCGACCCTGCACCTTGCCAGCCTTGCCTCCCCGTCACCTCACCGGGTCCCGGGACCACCAACCCCTACCCATGGAGGGGGGAAACAACATCCCAGCTGCTCCCTACCATCGCTCCCGGGATCCCCGTCAATAGCAGCGGTGGTGCCCAACCTCACCACAACCCGTGGGTGGCATCACGGACCAAATCCCCAAACCAAACTACCCCCTTTCACTCACGGGCGAGGAGCGCCGCTCGAGTCCCTGGATCCGGCCCACCGCTCGAGCCACCGAGCAGCAGTAGCGCCGGACCCGAGCGTGGTGAGCGCAGCGCTCCGCCGCCCGCGACAATTTGGCGTCACGAACAGGATCTTACCGTTCTGCCGGCTGGTAGAAGTGCGCCTTGTGCCTCGCCGGCGGTGTCCGGCCGAAAAATTTCAGAATCCGCCATCTTGGGCGCGAAGATTTTCCCGCTCAAGCATCTTCTCGAGCAGTGGAGGCACGAAAGCCGAAGCCCCGCCCCTGAAGAGGAGGTGCCGAGAGAAGACCAAGGGGGGCGCGGATGGAGAGATGGCGGCGTCTTCGGGCTGGAGTGCGGGAGCGCCCGCCACCGGAGCGTCTAAGCTCTGGAGGGGCCAAGGAGGAGTAGCCTTTGAAGACTGCGGCCCGAATGAGCTCCCCGCCGGGACCGCTGCGTGGCTGGAACGGGAGCTGGGCCGATTCTGCTTGAAGGTGAGGGCGCAGAGCTTGCAGCAGCTGCTGAATTGAAAGGCGGAGGTGCGCAGAATGGTCGCCGTGGTGTGGGCCCGTGAGCAAGGGGCCGTGGCGGCCGTGCCGCGTCGTGATCAGGCCACCCAAGTTCCTGAACCAGCCTTGATTGAGTGGGAACCGGGGGCCGGTATCGCGGCAGGAGGTCCCGAGAGAGTGCAGCTGATGGAAGAGGAGGTCCCGAGCACGCTGCCCCCGCCACCGTTCCCAACGGCGATCAGCGGTTCTGGACTGCACTGCCTATGGAAGGAGAACCCGATGTACCGTCCGGTCCCCGATTGGGCCGACACCCCGCGGTGGTAGCCGCCCCAAAGGCAGCGGTCCCTCTGTTGCACCGTTGTCCCCGTTGGGACCACCAGTACCGTTAACCTGTTAAGTGAATGACTGTGAATCAACCGAGTAATTCATCTGATTATCCGTCCAAAGAGAACCGTCCCCGTTGGGACTGGAGTTGTTGTCCCTTGATTAACCGTTGATTACCCCCCACCGTGCATAACAAACTGCTTATGGACATGCCTGAGAACTCGCAGGGCACCCACGAACTTGTGGGATTGTAAATAGGTTGGGGCATGTTTCCGTTGCCGCCTCCGGAGAGGCTGATTTGGAGGATGGGCCTGGAGGAAAGAGATGGCCCAGGCCCGCCACTACCGCAACCGGTGGCAATTCTCCGGGGGTCAGGGGTCCCCCATGGACGTGGGGTCCCCTAAAGTGACAGTCGGGTGCGAGACACCGTACCCGTTCCCGCTCGGGCAGCCTGGATCTGGACTGGGGTCAAGGGGTGCTACCCATTTTCTTAGGGGCAGCATCAGGGCCAGGTTGCTTGGGTGGGAGAGCGGAAGCCGTCCATTGTTATTAAACTGTATACATGTTTTGCAGCGTTAAAGTACCGTGCCTCCCGTTAAGGGAAGATTTATAAATATGCTTTTGTTGAATGTTTTCACATGTTTTATATCTTTTGCAGTTGAAAAATAAAACCGGTGATGGACGGGCAGCCCGCGGACGGTCTGCAATTAACCAAGGGGGAATGTGGCGCCCTGGACTAGCCAGGTCGTCACAGGTACTACAACACGACACCCCCACCCCGAGACAGGCACATCAGTCAGACACAAAATCCTTGTTGCCTCCCTCCACGGGCTCATGTCCACACCACGTGGGGTGGAGCCAGGCGGCCACCGAGCCACCGAGCAGCAGCAGCAGCACCGGACCCGAGCGTGGTGAGCGAAGCGCCCCGTCGCCCATGACACATATGCAGCTGAAGTAGGTCCTGGGGCCGGTAGGCCACCTCCACCCTCGGGCTTAGTCGTGACCACGATCGTTACGCCCCTACTCGCAGACCACAATAAATTATCTGATGGACCGAATTTGGCCTTGAGTCCATCCCTGAACTAAGGGGACTATTAATTACAGTAAAATGTAGGAAAAAGAAAACAAAACAATAGTTCAAAGCACCCCCCTTATCCCGGTATATATGTCCCCCATCCTGTTACGGGTCATGGAAAATGGCGACACAAGCGCAAAATTTTTTGCCACTTTTCTTATGCAACTTACCTAAGTTCATTGAGGTTGTCACCATTTGCACAGCTCCTCCCTTCAGCTCTCACTACATTGCAATTAGGTTGAGATCTCAACTCTGACAGGGCCATTGCAACACTTTGATTATTTTTCAGCCATTCTGAGGTAGATTGGATAGCATGTTTGTGATTAGAACCATCTTTTTTTTAGATTTTAGTTCTAACACCAAAAAATTGTTTAACCAGAGCAATCACTGCACTTTATAATAATAATAATAATTTTATTCATTTATATAGCGCTATTAATTCCACAGCGCTTTACATACATTTGCAACACTGTCCCCATTGGGGCTCACAATCTAGAGTCCCTATCTGTATGTCTTTGGAGATAGGTATTGTCACGCTGCTGGTCCGACCGAGCCGCCCACCACCCGTCGCGCCGCCTCCTGGGGTCCCCGCTCCCCGCCGAGCTTGCTCTCCTGCTACCTCGTCCATACCTTTCCCCCGTCGGTCCCGACGCCGCACCGCACTCTCACTGCAGCCACCTGTGCTCCAGCGTCCTGCCTCTCCTCCTGTGGTCTCAGCTCTGACGTCCGGGTTGTGATCCTCACACATGCACTCTAGAGGGTGCACGTGCACTTACCTAGACCTAAAGGGCCAGCACAGCTGTTAGGGATCTGACTACTAATTAGCTTTGGGTATTTAAGACTTCCTATTTCCTTTGGCCAGTGCTTGTTCAACGCGTCCCTACAGCTTGTCTCTTGTACCAGTTGTTCAGGTCCCTCTATGCCATGTGCTTGGTGTAACTCTTTCTCTGCTTACAAATCCTGAGTACCTTCCTGAGCACGCTTCCCAGCCTGATCCCTTTAACCTGCACCAGTCTTCGATTCTGGACTTCAGCCTGATCCCTTTAACCTGCACCAGTCTCCGATTCTGGACTTCAGCCTGATCCCGTTAACCTGTACCTGGCCCAGTTCTGGTCCTGTATCCACCACAGACTCTAAAAGATGCTATCTTGCGAATCCTGCTGATCCCGGCTTCCGTGCATCTAGGCCCTTTGGGGTAACGCCCGACAGTCCCTGTATAGGGGTTCGCTTGAGGCGGCGACACAGGGGAGTCCGGTGCATGGTCCAGCGGGTCCACTCCCAGGACTATCGTTACAGGCATATGTGTATTTACTTAATTTTAGAAAAAGGTTACATAGTTTCTTGACTATTTTCTAATATGCCAACAATAAAGTCCAAAAAGAGGATGTTTCTACTTATTTGCAATGTCTTGGATGCTCAGTACACTTACACTGTAGTATATTTTTGGGGAAAACTGTGCAACTAGTATCTGAGAATGTCTTTATTGTTATATATAGTTTGTTTTATAATTTTACTGTTTCATGACCTTGGGTTGGCCAAGCTTTAGCTATTATACGGTCTCACATTTGACAGTAGAATACTTTGTATTTGCTTCATGATCAACACAATAACTACAAGGTGCCCAGGTCCTGTGGCTGTAAAAGAAGCCAATATCATAACCCCTCCAGCACCGTGTTAGTTTTTTCCTAAATGTAGCATCTTCATGATCAAACATCTCCACTTTGATCTTGCTTGTCCAAAGGACATTGTATCAGTGGTCTTGTGGTTTGTTCAGGTGCAACTTTGCAAACTTTAGTCATGTGCTCATGTTCTTTTTAGGAAAAAGGCTTTCTTCAAGTAACCCTCAAAAATAAGACATACATATTCAGTCTCTTTCTAATTGTACCGTCATGTGTTTGAATATTTAATATGCTTCTTGAGGCCTTTAGAGTTTGAGCTGTAGCTCTTAGGGTGGTTTTTTGCAATTTTTATGAGAATTTCTCTGTCTGAACTTGGGGTAAAGTTACTGGAAGTCCAATCCTGGGAATTGTCAACAGTTTTTATTGTTTTCCATTTATGAATAATCATTCTTAGCGTAGAATAATGCAGTTGAAATTGTTTGGAAATGGCCATATAACCTTAACCCCTTAACGACCAAGGACATACTGGTACATCCTAAATCATCAAGGGGTAATCAATATCACCTCCAGCTGCTGCGGGCAGCCAGCAGTGATTCCTACACATGTCAGCTGATTTGAAAAGTTGACATGTGTGCCTCGCAGGCATGGGTGGATCCGCGATCCACTCACGTTTGTTAACACCTTAAATCGCACTGTCAAACTGTGACAATGTGATTTAAATGCCCACGATGGTAAACATGCAGTTACCCGCCTCCATGGGCGGTGCCGGGATGTGATCATGGAGAGCCGATGGTTGCCAGGGTAACCCAGGGTCATGTGATGACTAGTGATGAGCCACCACCCAAGTGTTCGGGTTCGGTTCGGTTCGTCGAATGGTGGGTGTGTTCGTCAAACGTTCGTTGAACACCTTCGAACACCATTGAAAATAATGGCAGGCAAACACATACAAACATGCACAAACAGAAACGCACACACAAATTTTATGCTTACCTTCCATTCCATCGCCGACCTCCTTGGACTTGCAGTTCGCCGGTACAAGATGTGTATCGGGTAGCCATGCGACCAATGCCCCGGAGCTTCCGCTGCCAGCACGCTGACGTCAAAGGTAGGAGCTGCTTGCCTCTGATTGGCCAGCGCGCTGCCTTTCAGTAGCGTCTGACAGAGGAAGTTCCTCCCTCGTTGCGATGGTTACCTGATACACGTAGTTCGCCGCTACAGGATGTGTATCGGGTAACCATCGCGATCGATGCCGGAACTACCGCTGCCAGAGCACTGACGTCAAAGGCAGGAGCCGCTTGCCTCTGATTGGTCAGCGCGCTGCCTTTGAGTAGCGTCTGACAGAGGAAGTTCCTCCCTTGTCGCGATGGTCACCCAATACACATCCTGTAGCGGTGAACTACATGTATCGAGTAACCATCACGACGAGGGATGAACTTCCTCTGTCAGACGCTACTCAAAGGCAGCGTGCTGGCCAATCAGAGACAAGCGGCTCCTGCCTTTGACGTCAGCGCGCTGAGTGCGGAAGGTCCGGCATCGGTCGCATGGTTACCCGATACACATCCTGTACCGGCGAACTGCAAGTCCCAGGAGGACGGCGATGGAACGGAAGGTAAGGTGATCATAATATGTGTGTGTGCGTGTATGCTTGTGTATGTTTGTGTGTGTTTGTGTGTGTTTGTACATGTTTATACATGTTTGTACGTGTTTGTACATGTGTGGAATGGCACAATAGGGGACCAGGATGGGACATTTAACAAGTTGTGGAACGAATTGTCTGCATTGCAATGATTTCCTATGGGAAATCTTGCTTTGCTGAACGAGAAACTTGGTTAACAAGCACAGTCCCAGAACGGATTGTTCTCGTTAACCAAGGTTCCACTGTATTAACATTGAATGACAGTATTACTGTGAAAAGCCAGTTACACTTTTGGTGATCGAACCGTTATCGAACATAACCTCAAACTGTCGAACTTGAAGCTAATTGTTCGCGTTCGTCAAACGACTCGAACATTGCCTAAAACAGGTCAAATTTGAGATTGGCGAACAGTTCGATTCGAGCACTGCTCATCTCTAGTGATGACTCCTGTAGCTCACATGACTCACTTCCTGTAACAGCTGGCAGAGCAGACTCTGTTACAAGAGATGAGCGTTTCTGGTCATCACAGCTGTTTAGCTGTGATCAACAGAAAAGAATGAGCTATCAGACTGCTGATCCTTAGGGGTACTTTGCACACTACGACATCGCAGCTGCGATGTCGGTGGGGTCAAATCGAAAGTGACGCATATCCGGCGTCGCTGTCGATATCGTAGTATGTAAATCCTTTTTGATATGATTAACGAGCGCAAAAGCGTCATAATCGTGTCATCGGTGTAGTGTCCGACATTTTCATAATTTCCCTGCAGCGACGGTACGATGTTGTTCCTCGTTCCAGCAGGCAGCACTCATCGCTGTGTGAGGAGCCACAGGAGCGAGGAACATCTCCTTACCTGCCTCCACCGTCAATGCGGAAGGAAGGAGGTGGGCGGGATGTTTACGTCCCACTCATCTCCGCCCCTCCGCTTCAATTGGCCGCCTGCCGTGTGATGTCGCTGTGACGCCGCACGACCTGCCCCCTTAGGAAGGAGGCGGGTCGCCGGCCAGAGCGACGTCGCAGGGCAGGTAAGTGCATGTGAAGCTGCCGTAGCGATAATGTTCGCTACGGCAGCAATCACAAGATATCGCATCTGCAACGGGGGCGGGGACTATCGCACTCGACATCGCTAGCATCGGCTTGCGATGTCGTAGTGTGCAAAGTACCCTTTAGTCCCCTAGTAAAATTTAAAAAAGCTTTCAAAATTAAAAAAAATTAAAAAAAAAGTAAAAGTCCAAATCACCCCCCTTTTGCCCCATTGAAAATTAAAGGGTTAACAAAATAAAAAATATGCAGACATTTGATATCGCCGCATTAAGAAATGCTCGATCTATCAAAATATAAAATTAATTAATCTGATTGTCAAATGGCATAGCAACAAAAAAATTCCAAATGCCAAAATTACATTTTTTGGTCACCGCAAAATTTACACAAAATTCAATAATAGGTGATCAAAACATAGCACCTGTGCAAAAATAGTACTAATAAAAATGTCAGCTCGATACGCAACAAATAAGCCATCACTGAGCCATGGATCCTGAAAAATGAAAACGCTAAAGGTTGCAGAATATACCGAAAAAGTGCACCACTTTTGTTGAAGAAACTTCTGAATTTTTTTAACCCCTTATATAAAAGTAAACCTATACATGTTTGGTGTCTAGGAACTCATACTAACCTGAGGCATCACACCCACACATCAGTTTTACTATATAGTGAACACCGTGAATAAAATATCCCCAAAACAATCATGCAATCACACTTTTTTTTGCATTTTTTCCACATTTGTAATTTTTTTGCCGTTATCCAGTACACTATATGGTAAAACTTATGGTTTGATTTAAAAGTAAAACTTATCACAGAAAAAATAAGCCCTCACATGTCAAGATTGACAGAAAAATAAAAAAGTTACAGCTCTTGGAAGAAGGGGAGCAAAAAAACAAAAAAATGAAAAATCACTAGGGGGTGAAGGGGTTAAAGCATAACCATTGTTTTAATTTTTATTTCATAAATCAATAGTACACATGAAAATAATTAACTTTGTAATATATCTTATTAGACAAATTTACTTCTTTCTCTGCCTGAATTGGTCATTATTGAAATTTTCTGTATTCGATGACTTTCCCATTAGTGAGATAAGAGATGGCAGCTGTTACTGATGAGATTCTATAATGATGAATGTTAGGAGGAGCTACAGGCAGTGAGAGGAGCTAGAGTAAGAGGGAGACGCTAGAGGCAGAAGGAGGAGCTAGAGGCAGAAGGAGGCGCTAGAGGAAGAGGGAGATGCTAGAGGCAGAGGGAGGAGCTAGAGGCAGAAGGAGGAGCTAGAGGAAGAGGGAGATGCTAGAGGCAGAGGGAGGAGCAAGAGGCAGAAGGAGGAGCTAGAGGAAGAGGGAGACGCTAGAGGCAGAGGGAGGAGCTAGAGGCAGAAGGAGGAGCTAGATACAGAGCTCCGCCTCCTCCCTCTTCTATCTACATAGAATCTCATCAGTATAAAGGGGTAGTCCACAATTAGAAAAATATGGTTGCTTTCTTTCAGAAATAGCATCAACCTTGAACGTGGGTTGTGTATTGAGGGGTGTTGCTGTTTCTGAAAGAAATCAGCCATGCTTTTGTAATCCTGGAAATCCCTTTAAATCCCCAAATTTTCGCATCAGTTCATTGGGTTTGGTTATTAATGTAGTGGACCAAGTAGTGAATGCTCAGCAGCATAATCTGCAAACCAAAATGAACTCCAGAGTCGTTGATGAGCAATGTGAAGGGGCTTCTTGCACTGTTGCGCAGGTATATCTTGTGTCACTGTATGACGCGCCATGTTGTTATTTTACTATGGAAACTCGGCTTCAAAATACCATGCTACAATTTTCTATTTTACAAACTCTATAAGTCCTTGGCTGCCCTATAATGTATCAATATAGCACAAAGGTTATAACAGTTGTCATTCAGCCATTTGCAGGAAATCTAAGCGCGCTTAACTATTCACTTTTAACCATGTGCATGAGCTTAAAATGAGTAGTATTAGTATTTACATATTATTATTAATTTGAAAGTACCATTAATTAAGTGCTTATGATACAGCTCCTCTGTCAGTTGAGACACAGGAGTTGTTTCTTCTGACTGCAGCCTCTCCTGACACAGGAGTGGGAAAGGATACCTTTTGATTTATGTAACCAGGGCCGTTTTATTGCATTTTTGGAGAACCCATTTAATCATTTATATGTATCCTAACATGATACTACGGACAAACACAACTCACCCCCCAATAAACAATCTCTTGTGTGACTATGTAGCCAAAATTATGAAAAAATTATGGCTCCTGGAACATGACAATACAAAAGTGAAAAAAAATGTCTGTGACACTAAAGGGTTACGTTCCAAGTCTGTTTTTTATTAAGGGGAACGCTTGGCCACCTTACAAGCCAGGTAACTTGAGGTGATATAACAAGTGTATTTCAGTGAATTGACTTTAAGTTAAGGCTGCTTTACAAGCAACAACATTGCTAACGAGATATCGTTCGGGTCACGGAATTCGTGACGCACATCCGGCCTCGTTAGCGACGTCGTTGCGTGTGAAACGTACGAACGACCGTTAGCGATCAAAATTACTCACCTAAACATTGATCGTTGACACGTCGTTCTAATCCCAAATATCGTTGCTGTTGCAGGATGCAGGTTGTTCGTCGTTCCTGAGGCAGCACACATCGCTATTTGTGGCAACGAGCTGGGTGTGTCTTTCTTTCGTCTGCTCTCCGCCCCTTCGCTTCTATTGGACGGCTGCCGTGTGACGTCGCTGTGACACCGCACGAACCGCCCCCTTAGAAAGGAGGCAGTTTGCCGGCCTCAGCGACTTCGCTAGGGAGGTATATGTGACGGGGACTAACGATGTTGTGCGCCACGGGCAGCGATTTGCCCATGACGCACAACCGACGGGGGCGGGTGCAATCGGCAGCGACATTGCTAGCAATGACGCTGCGTGTAAAGTTTCTTTTAGTTTCATCAGTTATGCTACTGTGGAAAATGCAGTAACATCACAAGTGAGTTTAACCTAGGTGCGATTCTGTGACATTATAGGTGTGTTATCTTCAGGTAAGCTACTAACAGCATCACAAACAAGTTAAAGTTATGCTGTTACATCATATCTATTGTTAAATAAGCAACTGTAACATCAGAGTGTGTTTCTGACACAGTAACATCACAACTAGTTTTGGTACAGCTACCTGTGGCCAAACATTTCTGTAAACCGGACCACAGCATCATGGACATGAAATTGCTGGTATTGAAAGGAAATTTCAAATCCCAGAGAGACAGAAGACTATGGGAATACACACTTATGATGATCTTTGACACATTCAGAGCAGGAATGAAGGTGTCACATGGATTTATGTCTTTTCATATCAATTAAGAAATGTGCTCCTCAGATGATCTGGGGTCATCACAACTCTGGACCAGACCCCAATCAGAGGACAATAAAACTTTCACACTGCTTATCTATGAACTGCTGCAATATTTATGGTCACAACAGTTTGTTCCCTTGTCATACGTTCTGCTTCACATATTGTCTTATTTACTGCTCTATTCTATGTCCTGTTGTGTTTAAATATATGACTCTTCAGAATTTGTTATACTGAGCCTGATGAAGAGACCTGCATAGTCTCGAAAGCTTGCTATTATTATCTTTTCAGTTAGCCATTAAAAGATACAACCACTGTTCTCAGGGTTCTCAGTTTTTTAAAAAAAAAATGTTTATCAACTAGTTTTGTGGCATTGACATGAAACATCTCAAACAGGTTTCAGTAAATAAAGCCTTTAAAGGGAGTGTTTCAAGTTTCAAAGGTATCCCCTATTTGTAGGATGGGGATAATTTCCCAATTGCTGGGGTCTGACTGTGGGGCTCCCACCAATCATGACAATGGGGCTCTAAAGAGCCTGCTTGAATAGGGAAAGGTCGAGTATGTGTTCTAAGGATCATTGCGGGGTCCTAGTTATGCCATACAGATTGGGGATAATTTTTATACTTAGTACAACCCCTTTAATTTCGCAGCCTATTTGGCGTGTTAGGATACAGACCCATTTTACAGATCTTCCACGTGACTTTTTACGTATCAATTACTTTTGAATCTCTTTACATATTCAAGTGATTCTAAAGGTGGCTTTACACGCTACGACATCGCTTAAGCGATGTCATTGGGGTCACGGAATTTCTGATGCACATCCGGCCGCTTTAGCAATGTCGTTGTGTGTGACACCTATGAGCGATTTAGAATTGTCGCAAAAACGTTCAAAATCGCTCGTCGGTGACATCCCCCCCTCTTTCCAATTATCGTTGCTGATGCTTGGACGATGCAGTTCGTCGTTCCTGCGGCAGCACACATCGCTACGTGCGACACCGCAGGAACGAGGAACCTCACCTTACCTGCGGCCGCCGGCAATGAGGAAGGAAGGAGGTGGGCAGGATGTTATGTCCCGCTCATCTCCGCCCCTCCGCTTCAATTGGGCGGTCGCTTAGTGATGCCGCTGTGACGCAGAAAGAACCGCCCCCTTAGAAAGGAAGCGGTTCGCCGGTCACAGCGACGTCGCTATGCTGGTAAATATGTGTGACGGGTCTGCGCAATTTTGTGCGCCACTGGCAGCGATTTGCCCTTGTCGCACAAATGATGGGGGAGTATACGCACGCTAGCGATATCGGTACCAATATCACAGCGTGTAAAGCGGCCTTAAGAATGTTTTTTTTTTCATGACATAAGCTACTTCCCTATAAATTTAGGCTTGGCCAAGGTCAAGGCACTTTGTGCAGAAGTGTCATATTTGTCAAAGTGCTAAGTAGTTAAACATGGCAGTTGGACATGGCACTAGATAGGTAAAGCATGCAAAATATTAAAACAAACTTGTTTCTAGTTCACTTCTGTTGCAAAATGTATATACCATATCTATTTGTGTCATTTACAGTGGGTACGGAAAGTATTCAGACCCCTTTAAATTTTTCACTGTTTGTTTCATTGCAGCCATTTGGTAAATTCAAAAACGTTTTTTTTTCTGATTAATATATGCTTTGCACCCCATCTTGACAGAAACCCCCCCCCAGAAATGTAGATATTTTTGCAAATTTATTAAACAAGAGGAACTGAAATATCATATGGTCATAAGTATTCAGACCCTGTGCTCAGTATTAAGTAGAAGCACCCTTTTGAGCTAGTACAGCCATGAGTCTGCTTGGGAATGGTGTAACAAGTTTTTCACACCTGGATTTGGGGATCCTCTGTCATTCTTCCTTGCAGATCCTTTCCAGTTCCGTTAGGTTGGATGGTGAACGTTGGTGGACAGACATTTTTAGGTCTCTCCAGAGATGCTTAATTGGGTTTAGGTCAGGACTCTGACTGGGCCAGTCAAGAATGGTCACAAAGTTGTTCTGAAGCCACTCCTTTGTTATTTTAGCTGTGTGCTTAGGGTCATTGTCTTTTTGGAAGGTGAATATTCGGTCAAGTCTGAGGTCCAGAGCACTCTAGTAGAGGTTTGCAATGAAACAAAGAGTAAAAAATTTAAAGAGGTCTGAATACTTTCCATACCCACTTTATGTTCTAGCTGCTGATTTCTTTCACATCTATTAACCTTTGACACACACACACTGTGCGCTCCATCCATATCAGTCCCTCACTCTTCCCCTCTCCCATGTACAGATCACATGTTCTATTCACATTCCTAAAACATAAAAATATATCCACTACCATTGTACAATACAACAGATGTTATCACATATCACTAAACCATCTGCTTACTATCTCTAGACTCCTAGTTGCAGGTGAAATCTCCATAATACCAGGCCTACCTTGTAGTAGTACATTTAATTCCTTCTCTGCTGCACACAGAAATTTTGCTAATTTCATTAACATTCAGTGCATGCTTTCTCCTGTTTCCTTTAACTGTGCCCTCTGGAACAGCAGATCAGTGTGTATCAAACTACCCTACATTCATAACTTTTTCCTTTCAAATTCTTGTAACCTTCTGGTTCTTATTTAAACCTGGATCCAGCACTCAGACATCTCCCTTGCTGCCCTCTCATATGGTGGCTTACATTTCTTGCAATTAGTTAGACCTCAGAACAGACAAGGTGGAGGTGTTGGTCTGCTTCTTTCATCTAAATGTACTTTTCAGGTTATCCCTCAGGGCCTCCACTTACCTAACCTCTTGAGGTCCACACAGTCAGACTTTTTCATCCCTTCTCCCTGTAATTGGCAGTTGTGTACCATCCTTCAGAGCTCTTCCACTGGCTCCTGGATCACTGCCACATAGCTTCCTCACGTTCTATCCTGTGAATTTCCTACTTTCATTTTGGGGGACTTTAACCCCTTCAACAGCCGGTGATTTTCCATTTTTCGTTTTTTCCTGCCCTTCTTCCAAGAGTCATAATAAGAGATTAGTTGGACTTTTGAATGTCACCATTCATTCTACCCTATATTGTACTGAAAAAAAAATCCAAGAGCTGTGAAATTGCAAAAAAGTACAATTCCAAAATGTTTTGGGTTTTTTTTAAGTTATTTTTTACCATGTTCACGATATGGTAAAACTGACCTAGCAATATAATTTCTCAGGTCAGTACAAGTTCGTAGATACCAAATATGTATAGTTTTATTTTTATTTAAGTGGTGAAATTCAAAAATTTGTCAAAAAAAAAAAAAGATTTGCGATTTTGTTGCCATTTATTTTTTACACCTGTAGCGCTCTTATTTTTCGGGATTTGGGGCTGAGTATAGTTTATTTTTTTTTGCATCTTGACTTGATGTTTTTATTTACGCCATTTTTTGGGTAGATGTGATGTTTTGATCGCCTCTTATTGCATTTTATTGCAATGTTGTGGTGACCAAGAAAACGTAACTCTGGCATTTTGATTTTTTTCTCATTACATCCTTTACGAATCAGATTAATTTATTTCATACTTTGATAGATCGGGTATTTCTGAAAGCGGCAATACCAAATATGTGTATTTTTTTATTATTATTGTTTTATTTTCAATGGGCAAAAGGCAGGTGATTTGAACTTTTAAGTTTTTGTTTTTTTTTCATATTCTTAAAAAAAAATTTTATACACTTTTTATTAATTTTACTAGGACTTGAAGCTAACACTGTCCGATTGTTTCTGCTGTTCATCAGCAGAAATGCTGATCTCCTCTAAATGTCTCTAAATGCCTAAATGACTGAGTTGGCAATCACAGGAACTATGTCATAACAGTGACAGGGGTCATCAGCTAACCCCCCCCCCCCGGCTGTTATGACTACCCATCGGTGCCCCATGACAGCGGTGAATAGTGCGCACCCATCCAGAGAGCGTTAAATCTCGCTGTCAGAGACTGAAAGCAAGATTTAACTAGTTAACAGGTGTGGGTGGATGTCTGATCCACCCCCGCCTGTTAGCTGCACATGTCAGCTGATCAAATCCTCCCTCTATCAAAAACTGAATCTTGTAAATCCTATAGAAAAAAATAGCCAAAACAAAATCTAAAATGTATAAAGTTTATTAATACATAAAATGTATAAACACAAGGTAAAAAGTGTGTTTTGGCATTAGATTTGACAAAGGCTACACATCGAAACACGTGTAGGGTCCTGGTTCAGCACGGCAATAGTGGGACATGTCCTCAGGTAAACACTTGTTATCTTATTATTTACCATCTTTACATATTATTGTGCTTTGCCTGTTCACTGTATTTAGCCGTCATTTGTCTTTTGATTAGCACACACTGTACTTGATCATATATTGCCATTTATATCTATTTATTAGACTACTATTTAGTACATTATAGCACACTATATTGATGTTATTCACATTGATATATACTTATCATGTTACTTTTTTTGGCCCAGTCTATATATACCGAATTTTGGAAGTATATCTCTTTATATTTATAATCACATATCCTTAATGTACTTGTGACTATTATTCCTGTTCCTTGGGACAACCATTTATTTGACGCCAGACCTGTTTTGTTCAGCATACATTTCACTTGACTGCATATTGTGACACATACTGGCTAAATTGTGTGCAATGATAACCTTTTATATCTCATGCACTTTATATTGGTATAGCATATATTGGCTATAGTCATTTTCTTGTACTTTATTAAGGTTTCTTACTTCCCTTTTCTGGATATTTCCTCCATAGCCATATAAATACTTTTTTATACAGTTAGGTCCAGAAATATTTGGACAGTGACACAATTTTCGCGAGTTGGGCTCTGCATGCCACCACATTGGATTTGAAATGAAACCTCTACAACAGAATTCAAGTGCAGATTGTAACGTTTAATTTGAAGGTTTGAACAAAAATATCTGATAGAAATTGTAGGAATTGTACACATTTCTTTACAAACACTCCACATTTTAGGAGGTCAAAAGTAATTGGACAAATAAACCAAACCCAAACAAAATATTTTTATTTTCAATATTTTGTTGCGAATCCTTTGGAGGCAATCACTGCCTTAAGTCTGGAACCCATGGACATCACCAAACGCTGGGTTTCCTTCTTCTTAATGCTTTGCCAGGCCTTTACAGCCGCAGCCTTCAGGTCTTGCTTGTTTGTGGGTCTTTCCGTCTTAAGTCTGGATTTGAGCAAGTGAAATGCATGCTCAATTGGGTTAAGATCTGGTGATTGACTTGGCCATTGCAGAATGTTCCACTTTTTTGCACTCATGAACTCCTGGGTAGCTTTGGCTGTATGCTTGGGGTCATTGTCCATCTGTACTATGAAGCGCCGTCCGATCAACTTTGCGGCATTTGGCTCAATCTGGGCTGAAAGTATATCCCGGTACACTTCAGAATTCATCTGGCTACTCTTGTCTGCTGTTATGTCATCAATAAACACAAGTGACCCAGTGCCATTGAAAGCCATGCATGCCCATGCCATCACGTTGCCTCCACCATGTTTTACAGAGGATGTGGTGTGCCTTGGATCATGTGCCATTCCCTTTATTCTCCAAACTTTTTTCTTCCCAAAATTCTGGTACAGGTTGATCTTTGTCTCATCTGTCCATAGAATACTTTTCCAGAACTGAGCTGGCTTCATGAGGTGTTTTTCAGCAAATTTAACTCTGGCCTGTCTATTTTTGGAATTGATGAATGGTTTGCATCTAGATGTGAACCCTTTGTATTTACTTTCATGGAGTCTTCTCTTTACAGTTGACTTAGAGACAGATACACCTACTTCACTGAGAGTGTTCTGGACTTCAGTTGATGTTGTGAACGGGTTCTTCTTCACCAAAGAAAGTATGCGGCGATCATTCACCACTGTTGTCATCCGTGGACGCCCAGGCCTTTTTGAGTTCCCAAGCTCACCAGTCAATTCCTTTTTTCTCAGAATGTACCCGACTGTTGATTTTGCTACTCCAAGCATGTCTACTATCTCTCTGATGGATTTTTTCTTTTTTTTCAGCCTCAGGATGTTCTGCTTCACCTCAATTGAGAGTTCCTTAGACCGCATGTTGTCTGGTCACAGCAACAGCTTCCAAATGCAAAACCACACACCTGTAATCAACCCCAGACCTTTTAACTACTTCATTGATTACAGGTTAACGAGGGAGATGCCTTCAGAGTTAATTGCAGCCCTTAGAGTCCCTTGTCCAATTACTTTTGGTCCCTTGAAAAAGAGGAGGCTATGCATTACAGAGCTATGATTCCTAAACCCTTTCTCCGATTTGGATGTGAAAACTCTCATATTGCAGCTGGGAGTGTGCACTTTCAGCCCATATTATATATATAATTGTATTTCTGAACATGTTTTTGTAAACAGCTAAAATAACAAAACTTGTGTCACTGTCCAAATATTTCTGGACCTAACTGTATATGCCCCCTGTGGTGTACCCCTGTGAGATATTTTCATATTGTCCTTTTTGTTCCCTGCTATAGCGTCCTTGTGATGCTTGTTCACACTGCTTTCATTACTTTTTACCTTGTGTTTTTACATTATATGTGTTAAGAAACTTTATACATTTTAAATTTTGTTTTGGATATTTTTTCTATAGGATTGACATGGTTGTTGTTTAAATAATAAAATAAATTAATGAATAAATAATCAAAATGTTGCATCTGCACAAAAATGATATAATTAAAAACGTCAGCTCGAGACGCAAAAAATAAACCATCATTGAGCCCCAGATCTCGAAAAATGAGAACGCTACGGGTCTTAGAAAATGACAACAAAAGCGCTACTCTTTTTTTTACAAACGTCAGAATTTTTTTCACCCCTAAAGGCTGCTTTACACGCAGTGACATCGCTAGCGATCGCACCCGCCCCATCGTTTGTCCATCATGAGCAAATCGCTAGGACGCGTCACACGTGCTTACCTTCCTAGCGACGTCGCTGTGGGCGGCGAACAACCTCTTTTTTAAGGGGGAGGTTTGTGCGCTGTCACAGCGACGTCACACAGCGGCCCACCAATAGAAGTGGAGGGGCGGACACCAGCCGCATTAACGGCACGCCCACCTCGTTGCTGGCAGGACGCAGGTACGTTGTTGTTCGTCGTTCCCGGGGTGTCACATGTAGCGATGTGTGCTGCCTCAGGAACGACGAACAACCTGCGTCCAGCACCAGCAACAATATTTGGGAAATGAACGACGTGTCAACGATCAACGATTAGGTGAGTATTTTTGATCGTTTGCGGTCGCTCGTAGGTGTCACACGCAACGACGTCGCTAACGACGCTGGATGTGCGTCACGAATTCCATAACCCCAATGATAATTCATTATCGATGTCGTTGTGTGTAACGGGGCCTTTAGATAAAAGTAAAAGCACACATTTGGTATCTATGAACTTGTACTGACCTGAGGCATCATACTACTCACACAACGGTTCTATGATATAGTTAACAAGGTGAATAAAAGACCCCAAACCATCGTGCAATTGCACTTTTTTGCAATTTCACTGCACCGTATACTATATGGTAAAACTAATGGTTTTCTTCAAAACTACAACTCTATCCACAAAAACCAAGCTCTTATTTGGCAAAACTGATAGAAAAATGAAAAAGTTATGGCTCTCGGAAGAAGGGGAGGAATAAACGAAAATGAAAAATTGAAAATCTCCCGGGGGTGAAGGGGTTAAAAAAAATAATATTTTTAGTTTTGGTTTTTTTTAGGCCATATTGTATGAGCCATGATGCCATATTGTAACAGTCATAACCTTTTAATTTTTCAATTGACAGGGCTGTGTTAAAACTTATGTTTTGCATGACAAAGTTGTAGTTTTTTATTTTTATGGGTTTGTACTTTATGTGACTTTTTGATCACTTGTTATTCATTTTTTCTGAGGTGGGGTGACCAAAAGACAGCATATTTGGCTATTTTTCTTCATTGTTTTGGTCTTTCTGTAAAAAAAGCCCGAACTGCCAATCTGTGACTTCAAATGAAGTTCAGGATAAGTTCGTGTCCCAACCGAACTTTATAAAAAATCCGGCTGAACCTGCCGAACCGAACTTCCAAGGGTCCACTCATCACTACTTGCTAGTCTATAGCAAATAATCAGAGAATCAGAGAATTATTTTTCTCATAAGTTTGCAAAAACAATTCACAAATTCCTCAATGAATCCCAATGGGCAGTAAATCAATTAAATATGAATCAGGATACTTAAAGACGTGGTTTACTACTCTGCAGTAGTGGCCACATCTCTGTAAAACTGATAGGGAAGGCTTTTGCTAAACACCTTGATCAGGCAATTCTGCCTATGAGCAGCGCTATCATGGTCCGCTCTTTCCCATACAATGACCCCCCCACAGACTCTATGACTTCCCTGTTGACCTGACATCACCGCAGCTGGCCTCAGTCTTCCTGAGTGATTGGGCTGTGGGTGGAGTTTCACCACTTGTCACAGCTCAGCATCACTCCTGCTTGGGGTATGCTGCAGTGAAGGAGAGCACGTGTGAGATGCTGGGCTGTGATCAGCAGTGGAACTCCACCCACAGCCCAATCACTCAGGAAGACTGTGGCCAGCTGCGGTAATGTCAGGTCAATGGGAAGTTGACATGACTTCACTGGATCCCAGAGGTCACTGATCCTGGGGGTAGGGACCACTGCATGGGGATGAGTGGACCGCGATATCGCCGCTCCCACGCAAAATTGCCTGATCAAGGTATTTAGAAAAAACCTCCCCTTTCAGTTTTACAGAGAGGTGGCCACTACTGCAGAGTAGTGAACAGTTTCGGACTTGGCCACCGGGGAACCAGGGAATCCCCCGGTAGGCCCCAGGTCCTTACTGGGCCCCCGTGCCTTATATAGTGCAGGCCGGCTGTACAGGGCTGCGAGGTCATCTGTTTCTCAGAACCGGCATTATGTGCGGGCAGACTGGGCAGCTGATCTAGGGCCCCTACGCTCTGAGACCCCCAGTCTTTCAATCATAAACTGCAGCGATAGTACAAGTTCAGTACTATCGCTGCAGTTTCTACGGTTGCAGAATGACCTTTGGTGTCATCGCATTCATGTGACACGCCAAAGGTCCTGTACTGCACGATCCAGGCCTGTACATATGCGGTGCACAGGTCCTGGACACAGCTCATCTATTCAAATGTAGAGCGCGTCATTGAGACACGCGTACATTTGAACAGTGCGGCCGTGACATTGAGGCAGAAGAGCGCTGCTCAGCCCTGCACTGACATGCACCGGCCATCATCCCACTGCCGCCGGGGCCACAGATGCAGAGATGAAGAGGATGCACAGGGCTGCAGAGAAGAGGTAAGCACTCCATTAGGAGCGGAAGATGACATAGAATAATTTGAGATCAGGGCACCTGGTGGTGGAGGCACAGTATTACTTTACAAGGGACATTATGGGGCGGTAAGGGACTTTATGTGGTAATAGGGCAAAATAAGGAACAAATATGGACATAATGGGGGAGTGGGAGACATTATGGGCCAGTGGAGGACTTAATAGGGCATATTATGGATCAAATTGCAACATTATGGGGAAATGGGGGACATTATAGAGTAAATTGGTACATTGTGGGACAATGAGGGACGTTGTGGAGCAAACTGGGATAGTCTGAGGAAATGGGGGACATTATGAAACAAATTGGTACATTATGGGACAGTGGGGGAAATTCTAGAATAAATAGGGCCATTATGGGAAAATAGGGGACATTATGGAGCAAATTGATTAGGAAATTATGGAGCAACAGAGGCAATTATGAAGCAAATTGGGACATTAGGGAGGACTTTATGGGGAAATGAGAGCCATTCATTATGAGGCAATTAGGAAGGGGATTGTGAAAGGCAGCATAGTATAATGAGGAGCAGGGGGGACTTTATGCGGAGAGTATGGAGGAGATATTATAGAAAGGGAAAGTTTTGGGGGGATTATGGAAAGGAGCACTTTGTGGGGCTATTTTGTAGAGGAGCAGCGTGTGGGGGGATATTTTGTGCAGGAAGCAATTAACCCCTTCTGATACCCCTTGTTTCCCCAGACATTATTAAATAAAGGGCGCCAGGATGGGGGACATTATTAAACAAAAGATGCCAGGATGAGGGACATAATTGCTATATGCGGCAAGAACAAGGAACATACTGTACATTATTGGTTTATGGTGGCATGTGGGGACATAATTACTGTAGGGGCACATTAGGAGGCATTATTACTGATTAAAGATAGGTTAATTTTGAGGAACTGTCTTCAATGGGGGAAACAAAAGTCTGATGTAGTGTGGAAATTGGGGAAAAAGTGTGAAATGTGCTCTGGGAGTTATCAGCTACAGTGCCTACAAGTAGTATTCAACCCCCTGCAGATTTAGCAGGTTTACACATTCGGAATTAACTTGGCATTGTGACATTTGGACTGTAGATCAGCCTGGAAGTGTGAAATGCACTGCAGCAAAAAAGAATGTTACTTCTTTTTTAATTTTTTTTTTTTTAAATTGTGAAAAGTTTATTCAGACGGTCATTTATTATTCAACCCCTCAAACCACAAGAATTCTGTTTGGTTCCCCTAAAGTATTAAGAAGTATTTCAGGCACAAAGAACAATGAGCTTCACATGTTTGGATTAATTATCTCTTTTTCCAGCCTTTTCTGACTAATTAAGACCCTCCCCAAACTTGTGAACAGCACTCATACTTGGTCAACATGGGAAAGACAAAGGAGCATTCCAAGGCCATCAGAGACAAGATCGTGGAGGGTCACAAGGCTGGCAAGGGGTACAAAACCCTTTCCAAGGAGTTGGGCCTACCTGTTTCCACTCTTAGGAGCATCATCCGGAAGTGGAAGGCTTATGGAACTACTGTTAGCCTTCCACGGCCTGGACAGCCGTTGAAAGTTTCCACCCGTGCCGAGGCCAGGCTTGTCCGAAGAGTCAAGGCTAACCCAAGGACAACAAGGAAGGAGCTCCAGGAAGATCTCATGGCAGTGGGGACATTGGTTTCAGTCAATACCATAAGTAACGTACTCCACCGCAATGGTCTTCGTTCCAGACGAGCCCGTAAGGTACCTTTACTTTCAAAGCGTCATGTCAAGGCTCGTCTACAATTTGCTCATGATCACTTGGAGGACTCTGAGACTGACTGGTTCAAGATTCTCTGGTCTGATGAGACCAAGATCGAGATCTTTGGTGCCAACCACACACGTGACGTTTGGAGACTGGATGGCACTGCTTACGACCCCAAGAATACCATCCCTACAGTCAAGCATGGTGGTGGCAGCATCATGCTGTGGGGCTGTTTCTCAGCCAAGGGGCCTGGCCATCTGGTCCGCATCCATGGGAAGATGGATAGCACGGCCTACCTGGAGATTTTGGCCAAGAACCTCCGCTCCTCCATCAAGGATCTTAAGATGGGTCGTCATTTCATCTTCTAAAAAGACAACGACCCAAAGCACACAGCCAAGAAAACCAAGGCCTGGTTCAAGAGGGAAAAAATCAAGGTGTTGCAGTGACCTAGTCAGTCTCCTGACCTTAACCCAATTGAAAACTTGTGGAAGGAGCTCAAGATTAAAGTCCACATGAGACACCCAAAGAACCTAGATAACTTGGAGAAGATCTGCATGGAGGAGTGGGCCAAGATAACTCCAGAGACCTGTGCCGGCCTGATCAGATCTTATAAAAGACGATTATTAGCTGTAATTGCAAACAAAGGTTATTCCACAAAATATTAAACCTAGGGGTTGAATAATAATTGACCCACACTTTTATGTTGAAAATTTATTAAAATTTAACTGAGCAACATAACTTGTTGGTTTGTAAGATTTATGCATCTGTTAATAAATCCTGCTCTTGTTTGAAGTTTGCAGGCTCTAACTTATTTGCATTGATGAAGCGTGAGAGTAGAAAGAGACCGCACTCAATCCGCTGTGAAGGATTTCTTTATTCAAACACGTGCAGAGTGGAGGGCTGGAGACACACTGTGAGCTGGCTCCTCAAGAATGGACGACAGCTGTTTCGCCCAAATTGGGCTTCCACAGGTCCACATGTGGAGCTACGGCTACACCCCTTTTAAAGGAGTGCTCACAGATTGCCCCAGACCACATAAAAACAAATAGGAGATTTGTGTATGCATATAAAATACATGTATCCATTTCCATGCATGAATTTACAACAAATTTTAAACATGTGAAAGAACACACTTGAATAAAATGAAGCAATGGGTGATAGACAGGCAGAACTATCATAGGAACACAGATATTAAACATGTAAAAAGGCACACTTGAATAAAATGAAGCAATGGGTGATAAACAGGCAGAACTATCATAGGAACACAGATAGATCCACACGATCGTTTAACCCTTGGGGGCCCTGTGCCCCATAATTAATAATTAACCTAGCCTCCTCTTGTAGCAACAATTTGTGCAGGTCGCCCCCTTTCAAAGGGAGGGAGACCTTTTTAAGGCCGGCAAAACGCAAAACGTCGGGGTCACCATCATGACAATCCTGGATATGGGAAATTAATCTGGGAGAACCTTTCCCTGATGTTATTGAACTGTAATGTTCCCTGAATCGCACATATAAGCATCTTATAGTCTTGCCTATGTAGAACCTGCCACAAGGGCAGAGCACCACATAGACCACAAACTTGGTTTTGCATGACATGAATTGATGGACAGTGTGCAAGTGCGGGCCGACTTGTACGGAGCGACCTTTTAAATGCTGGCTGCAAAAACGACACTGACCGCACCGGTAATTCCCTGGTGGGCAGCATTTGTCTAGCCAAGTTGTCGAATTGGTAAGTCTGTTCCTCACAAGTCTGTCCCGCAAATTGCCGCATCGTCTGAACGATACCAAAGGATTGGACATTGTCCTGTCAGATAAAGCCGGATCATTCTTCAAAATATGCCAATTTCTGCAAAGAGCAGTTCTAATGGCATGCTCCAGAGGTCCAAATTTAAAATTAAAGACAAACCTACCCAAATTGTCAACACATTTTCCGGTGCGGTTTTTACGGACAGACGTGGCGCCGTCTGACCTAGCTCTCTCACAGGCTGAATCAATCAGTTTTTTTGGGTAACCTCTTTGATGCAATCTAATCTTCAACTCCTGAGATTGTTGAAAAAAAGATTCCTCTGAACTGTTTGCTCTACGTACTCTCAGGAATTGACTGTAGGGCAAACCCGTCTTAATGTGGAGGGGGTGGGCACTTTGATAATGAAGAAGGGAGTTTGATGCCATCGGCTTTCTGAACAACCTTGTACAAATATCGCCCTCCTTGATAGAAACCTCAATATCTAAAAAATTGAGAGTATCGCCACCATATGAGGAAGTAAAGGACATATTCATGGTGTTACAGGTGTTGAGATAGGACACGAAATCTGCAAAGAGGACCTCAGTGCCAGCCCACACCATGAATATGTCGTCCACATACCTCAAAAAATGGCGAATGTATTTCAAAAAAGGGTTGGTGTCAGAAAAAACATATTTGCTTTCAAAGGAGCCCAAAAAAATATTGGCCATGGCACAAGAGACAGGGGTACCCATAGCGGTACCCCTGCACTGCAAGTACCAACGGTCCAAAAACATGAAGGCGTTTTTAGATAAAACGAAATCAAGGGCTTCCTCAATGAAACTGCAAAACAACGCATCTTTTCCAGTCTGCGCCACCAAATCCCTAACAGTCTGTATACCCAAATTCTGAGGAATGCGGGTATACAGACTCTCCACATCAATCGAGGTTAAAGCAAAGCCTTCCTGCCATGTCATACCCTTTAGCAGTGTTAAAAAATCACTGCTATCCTTGACATAAGAGGGGATATGACTCATAATTGGTCTTAACAGCCAGTCCAAATAGTGCGACAAAGGCTCTGTTAAAGAGCCGATGCCGGCCACTATTGGGCGACCAGGTGGATTATCCCTGCTCTTATGTATCTTTGGTATGCAATACCAGTGGGGCTTTGTAGGAAAAGGAGGAATTAGTTTATCAGCCTGTGAGCGAGACAGAAAACCCAGCCCCACGTATTTGTCCAGCAACCGCACCAAAGATTTCTTAAAATCTTGAATAGGATTTGCAGAAAGAGGACAATAGGTAGATCTGTCCATTAATTGTCTATTGCATTCCTGGATGTAATCATGTTTAGGAAGGAGGACAACGTTGCCCCCCTTGTCGGCCTCGCGGAACACAGTGTCCTCCCAACCCTGCATGATACATATCGCAGCCTGTTCTTTTTGACTTAGATTCTGGATCGGCCTGGCGTACACCAATGACTCGACATCCTTCAAGACAGCTTCCTGATATAAATCAATCAAATTTCCAGGTACAGTAGGGGGACAAAAATCCGATTTTATCCCCTTAGTAAACCTTTCCAAACCTGGACTACTGCTGGGACCCACAATATCAGTTGAAACATTTGGCTCATTCAAGCTGAGCAACAACTCAGCGTCTTGAAGGATCCCAGAATCAAAAGCCCCTATCAGACCGGTCCGAGAATCAGCTATACTGCACGGAACATGTCCAGCAGGCGCTGTATGAGCTGTATTAGGCGCCATTTGGAAATGTTTGTGCAGATGGATCTTTCTAATGGCCTTAAAAAGATCAATCTTGAACTCAGCAAAATCGAACTTTTCCGGAATGCAATATTTAAAACCTTTAATTAATACAGAGACCATATCTGGAGTAAGAGTATGGGATGTTAGATTGATGATCGCATCGGAAGGGGGACAAGAAGTAGATTGGAAACTTAATTCCTCCAAGTTACAGACTTCCTCTTGCGACCTCTGCCCCGTGTGCCTTTTCCTGCCCCCCCGTCGGATCCGTTTCCTAAAGGGGTGGTGGGTGCAGCACCATGGGGATTAATAGTAGTTCCTGAGGGACAAGAAGGATTATGAAAAGAAACAGATTTTTTGTTGGACAAAAGATGGGCCCCATAATTATAGACAGAGAGCGCACATAAAAAAACGAGGTAGTGCTGGCTCTAACAGGGGGTACTGGACCACGGACTCGGAATCCAGTGGATCTGAGGACGTGATCTCGGGCCCCTCTACTATTAATCCCCATGGTGCTGCACCCACCACCCCTTTAGGAAACGGATCCGACGGGGGGGGCAGGAAAAGGCACACGGGGCAGAGGTCGCAAGAGGAAGTCTGTAACTTGGAGGAATTAAGTTTCCAATCTACTTCTTGTCCCCCTTCCGATGCGATCATCAATCTAACATCCCATACTCTTACTCCAGATATGGTCTCTGTATTAATTAAAGGTTTTAAATATTGCATTCCGGAAAAGTTCGATTTTGCTGAGTTCAAGATTGATCTTTTTAAGGCCATTAGAAAGATCCATCTGCACAAACATTTCCAAATGGCGCCTAATACAGCTCATACAGCGCCTGCTGGACATGTTCCGTGCAGTATAGCTGATTCTCGGACTGGTCTGATAGGGGCTTTTGATTCTGGGATCCTTCAAGACGCTGAGTTGTTGCTCAGCTTGAATGAGCCAAATGTTTCAACTGATATTGTGGGTCCCAGCAGTAGTCCAGGTTTGGAAAGGTTTACTAAGGGGATAAAATCGGATTTTTGTCCCCCTACTGTACCTGGAAATTTGATTGATTTATATCAGGAAGCTGTCTTGAAGGATGTCGAGTCATTGGTGTACGCCAGGCCGATCCAGAATCTAAGTCAAAAAGAACAGGCTGCGATATGTATCATGCAGGGTTGGGAGGACACGGTGTTCCGCGAGGCCGACAAGGGGGGCAACGTTGTCCTCCTTCCTAAACATGATTACATCCAGGAATGCAATAGACAATTAATGGACAGATCTACCTATTGTCCTCTTTCTGCAAATCCTATTCAAGATTTTAAGAAATCTTTGGTGCGGTTGCTGGACAAATACGTGGGGCTGGGTTTTCTGTCTCGCTCACAGGCTGATAAACTAATTCCTCCTTTTCCTACAAAGCCCCACTGGTATTGCATACCAAAGATACATAAGAGCAGGGATAATCCACCTGGTCGCCCAATAGTGGCCGGCATCGGCTCTTTAACAGAGCCTTTGTCGCACTATTTGGACTGGCTGTTAAGACCAATTATGAGTCATATCCCCTCTTATGTCAAGGATAGCAGTGATTTTTTAACACTGCTAAAGGGTATGACATGGCAGGAGGGCTTTGCTTTAACCTCGATTGATGTGGAGAGTCTGTATACCCGCATTCCTCAGAATTTGGGTATACAGACTGTTAGGGATTTGGTGGCGCAGACTGGAAAAGATGCGTTGTTTTGCAGTTTCATTGAGGAAGCCCTTGATTTCGTTTTATCTAAAAACGCCTTCATGTTTTTGGACCGTTGGTACTTGCAGTGCAGGGGTACCGCTATGGGTACCCCTGTCTCTTGTGCCATGGCCAATATTTTTTTGGGCTCCTTTGAAAGCAAATATGTTTTTTCTGACACCAACCCTTTTTTGAAATACATTCGCCATTTTTTGAGGTATGTGGACGACATATTCATGGTGTGGGCTGGCACTGAGGTCCTCTTTGCAGATTTCGTGTCCTATCTCAACACCTGTAACACCATGAATATGTCCTTTACTTCCTCATATGGTGGCGATACTCTCAATTTTTTAGATATTGAGGTTTCTATCAAGGAGGGCGATATTTGTACAAGGTTGTTCAGAAAGCCGACGGCATCAAACTCCCTTCTTCATTATCAAAGTGCCCACCCCCTCCACATTAAGACGGGTTTGCCCTACAGTCAATTCCTGAGAGTACGTAGAGCAAACAGTTCAGAGGAATCTTTTTTTCAACAATCTCAGGAGTTGAAGATTAGATTGCATCAAAGAGGTTACCCAAAAAAACTGATTGATTCAGCCTGTGAGAGAGCTAGGTCAGACGGCGCCACGTCTGTCCGTAAAAACCGCACCGGAAAATGTGTTGACAATTTGGGTAGGTTTGTCTTTAATTTTAAATTTGGACCTCTGGAGCATGCCATTAGAACTGCTCTTTGCAGAAATTGGCATATTTTGAAGAATGATCCGGCTTTATCTGACAGGACAATGTCCAATCCTTTGATATCGTTCAGACGATGCGGCAATTTGCGGGACAGACTTGTGAGGAACAGACTTACCAATTCGACAACCTGGCTAGACAAATGCTGCCCACCAGGGAATTACCGGTGCGGTCAGTGTCGTTTTTGCAGCCAGCATTTAAAAGGTCGCTCCGTACAAGTCGGCCCGCACTTGCACACTGTCCATCAATTCATCTCATGCAAAACCAAGTTTGTGGTCTATGTGGTGCTCTGCCCTTGTGGCAGGTTCTACATAGGCAAGACTATAAGATGCTTATATGTGCGATTCAGGGAACATTACAGTTCAATAACATCAGGGAAAGGTTCTCCCAGATTAATTTCCCATATCCAGGATTGTCATGATGGTGACCCCGACGTTTTGCGTTTTGCCGGCCTTAAAAAGGTCTCCCTCCCTTTGAAGGGGGGCGACCTGCACAAATTGTTGCTACAAGAGGAGGCTAGGTTAATTATTAATTATGGGGCACAGGGCCCCCAAGGGTTAAACGATCGTGTGGATCTATCTGTGTTCCTATGATAGTTCTGCCTGTCTATCACCCATTGCTTCATTTTATTCAAGTGTGTCTTTTTACATGTTTAATATCTGTGTTCCTATGATAGTTCTGCCTGTCTATCACCCATTGCTTCATTTTATTCAAGTGTGTTCTTTCACATGTTTAAAATTTGTTGTAAATTCATGCATGTGTGGAGCCCCGCAAACGCTATGTCGGTGCATTACCTTCAGGGACTCCACGCAGCTGGATCTGGTCACAGGTAGGGAACCTTCTTTTTTGATTGTCGTGACGCCACTCTCAGTATTGCGGTCAGCGGGGACCGCCACTGCAGATTAAGGGATGCCTGGGGCTGATGGTGGGTGCAGTCAGTATATTAGCCCCCTGAGAGTGAGGCAAGCCCCAGGCCCCGGTGTATGTGGGTGGGACCACAGGTCGCAGAATGACTCAAACACAGTCCAAGAAGTCTTTCAACGTGTTTACTCACTGTTTGGAGGTCACGGTGAGATGCCCGGGCGACACTGTGATAACCAGGTTGAACCAGGAATTCCAGGAGGCCGTTCTGAGGGTAGCTGTCCACTCGCCTTCCTTGCACTCTTTCTGTTTTAGGAGGATCCTTTGCTTGAAGCGTGGTAGGACCCCTCCAGGGAAGCTGTTACCACCCTGCTCCCCTCTCTCTGGCTCGTCTGCCGGCAGCGTGGCCTTGGTGGGATGGCTTCTGGCCCTGTCCCCTTATGGGCCTGGTGATTGCTGCTTGGCTCAAGCTCTGTGTAGTCGTGGTGAGGGCATGAAGTACCCCCCCCACCTGTAGGTTAAGCAGCTCTGGATGATCTGCTGCCTGTACTGGGGATCTAGTTCCCCTTGTGTGCTCGGATACCGGGATCTCCGTACTCAGCCACCCTTCTCTCTGGATGGTTTTCAGGCCGACCCACGGTACTCCTTTCTCCCCCGCTTTCAGCTACTGCACTCCTCAGGACCTGTCTGACACGAGAGCTCCTCTGCTCCCTTCCACACACTTCAACTTCTTCCTGTCGACTCCCCTCTTTTCTCTCTCTCTCTGCCCTGCTTCCTAGCAACTAGCCCCTGAACACACCCCTAGCTGGGAATTGAAAGTTAACCCCTTCTGGCTACCCAAGGGTCCCCTCTGGTGATGTGGGAGGCCTGATCACTATATGTTTGTGTGTGCGCCTCATCCTGGCCTTTGGAGATTACCTGGAAGCATTGCTCCCGCATGGGTGCAATACTCTGTGGTTCCTGACCAGGTCAGGGGCGCCACATTCCCCCTTAGTTATCATCAGCACGTCCTCGGGCTGCAAAGACAAGAGAAAGAAAAAAGGTAAATACAAACTTTTCCCACACAGGGGCAATTATTTACATTTAAACATGCCAGGTACCATTCCACCACCAACCACCCACATGTCCGAACCCCACCCAAAAACCTCCAGGAGGTAGGTCGCCGGTCCTTTTGGTGACCAGGGCTGGGCCATCACATTCCCCAGACCTTTCCTCCAATCTTCCTCTCCTGAGGAGGGTGGTGTAAGGTAGGCCCCATAAACAGGCGTACCCGCTTCCGAGTGTTGGAGGGCAGGCCCCATAAACAGGCGTGCCCCCTTGTTGGTGCAGAGCCATGCCCCTCAACAGGCAGACTCTGTGGTTGATACCAAGGAGGCAACTTTTTACAATGCAAAGTTTGTGGTTAAAGCCAGTTCATAACCAGTGGTCTAACATTTTAAGGAGGTCTCACAATAGTCCTTGTGGGCACATTTCGCTTAAACGTTACTTAACTATAACAGGTTAAACATTACATTTCATACCGTTACTTTGAACTAAACTGTACTTTCTCTATAGCGTAATGGGAGCTGACCAAAGTTGCTGCGGGTTGACCTACGCAGTACTATACTGTCATCTGTCTGAGGTTGTGTCCTCCCACCCGATGTATGTGTCTCAATGTGAATAATAGGTGTGCTAGGTATTGATGCCAGTGCATGGTCTTCTGCTTCAGCTACATTTGGCTCTTCCAGGTTCTGAACAGGTTCTTCTGGGTCTCTTACTTCTCCAGATTGAGGGAATGTAATAACCGGAATAACTACTGCTCCATTGTATTGAGGCCAACTTGCTGGAAAATCTCCAAGTACAGTATGGATCATCTTTTCTTTTGGTTCTTGAACTGGCAAAGGGTTGGGACTTTCTTCAGGGATTCTTAGTTGTTCAGGACATTTCTTTAGGCGATCTCTAGAAACGACAGCTGTTGTTTTTCCTCCATCCTTGCTGATACGGCATGTCTTTTCATTGCTAAGCGTCGATGGTAACACAGTATAGGGTTCTTCTTCCCAGTGATTGTCAAGTTTATGATGTCTTCTCTTTCTCTTGAGAACTATATCTCCTGGCATCAAAGGAACAGCAGGTGCTTTTCGATTGTAGGCCTTTTCTTGTTTCTCACGCTGCTGAGTCAGGCTTCGCTCCACACACTCTTGTACTTTCTTGTATTGGGCTTGGCGGTTGGAATCCCAATCAGCACCTTGTAGATGGTCTTCAGGGGTCTCAACTCCCATTTCCAGATCTACTGGCAATCTCCCTGGTCTGGCCCTCATCAGGTATGCCGGTGTGCAGTTCGTGGAACTCACAGGGATGTTGTTATACATGTCCACTAGATCGGGCAGCTTTTCCGGCCACTGACTTCGTTCTTCTAGTGGGAGCGTCTTCAGAAGGTCGAGAATGATGTGGTTCATCTTCTCACACATGCCATTGGTCTGGGGATGGTAAGGCGTAGTACGGATCTTCTGGCAGCCGTATAGGTTACAAAACTCCTTAAACACTTCAGCTTCAAAGGCTGGTCCTTGGTCAGTGAGCACTTGATCTGGATAGCCATGTGGTCGACAGAAGTGTGTTTGGAAAGCTTTGGCTGCAGTTTGACCTGTCAAGTCCTTGACTGGTACTACCACCAGGAATCTGGAGTAGTGGTCAACCATAGTGAGAGCGTAGTTGTAGCCTTGTCTGCTGGGTGCCAACTTTACATGGTCCAGGGCCACGATCTCCAGAGGCCGTTTAGTTTGGATTGGCTGGAGTGGTGCTCTCTGGCTGTGCTGGTCTTTTCTTCTAAGATTGCAGGGCCCGCAGTTTCGACACCACTTCTCTAGGGCGGATCTCATACCCACCCAGTAGAATCTTACTTTAAGTAGGGCCTCCAGTTTCTTCCAACCAAAGTGGCCTGCACCATTGTGATAGGCTTCTAGCACCATCCTCGTATCCTTCTGTGGTACAATCACTTGCCACACCTTCTCATGCGTCCTCGGGTCAATGATGCTCCTGTAAAGTTTGTCTTGATAGATGAATAATCGACCCCTCTCCTTCCATAGGTACTGTGCCTCAGGTGGGGCTCCTTTGTCAAGGCTGGCGCCAGGCTGGCTGATCAGTTTCTTTACCAAGCCTACCGCTGGATCATTTTCCTGGGTCTCCTTCCAGTTGTAGTGAGGTAGTGGGTTCAGGGTCACCTCTTGGCGGTTGGCACGCGACTGCCGACACTGTTTTGCTCCATGGCGATGGAACGCTGGCAGCTCAATCTCTTCAAGATCATCTTCATCTTCACCCTCGTCTGCTAGGTGAGGCATCCTGGACAGAGCATCTGCGTTGCCGTTCTTGCGGCCAGCTCGATACTTGACAGTAAAGTCATAATTCGCCAGTCGGGCTACCCAACGCTGCTCCATGGCACCCAATTTAGCAGTATCCAAGTGGGTCAGGGGGTTGTTGTCCGTGAAGACAGTGAATTTGGTGGCTGCCAGGTAGTGCTTGAACCGCTCTGTGATAGCCCATACCATGGCCAGGAACTCTAGCTTGAATGAGCTATAATTCTCTGGGTTTCTTTCAGTAGGCCTGAGCTTCCTGCTGGCGTAAGCAATCACACGCTCTTTGCCTCCCTGCACCTGTGAAAGCACTTCTCCCAGTCCCACATTACTGGCATCGGTGTACAGTACGAATGGCAGACCGTAGTCAGGGTAGGCTAGGATCTCTTCACCCGTCAAGGCCCCTTTCATTTGTCTGAAGGAGTGTTCTTCTGCTTCTCCCCAGTGAAATGGCGGGCCGGAGACCTTTCCTTTCTTCTTTGGGTGGCCTACCAGGAGCTCTTGCAAAGGCGCTGCCATTTTCGTGTAGCCCTTGATGAACCTTCTGTAGTAGCCTACCAAGCCAAGGAACTGACGTACCTCCCGGACGGTAGTAGGTGTGGGCCATTCCTGGATGACTGTGACCTTCTCTGGGTCCGGTGCTACTCCTTCTGCACTGACCACGTGACCTAGGTACTGGACCTTTGGCTTCAGTAGATGGCACTTGGATGGTTTCAGCTTCATTCCATATCGGGATAGTGCTTCAAAGACTTCAGCCAGGTGTTTCAGGTGGTCCTCGTAGGTCTTGGAGTACACGATGACATCATCCAGGTAGAGCAGGATGGTTTCAAAGTTGAGGTGCCCTAGGCAGCATTCCATAAGCCTCTGGAAGGTCCCGGGGGCATTGCAGAGTCCAAATGGCATGCTGTTGAACTCACAGAGGCCCATTGGGGTGGTGAAGGCCGTCTTCTCCCGATCTTCTTCTGCTACAGATACTTGCCAGTAGCCACTAGTAAGATCTAGGGTAGAAAAGTAGTTAGAGGCTTTCAAGGCAGCGAGGGATTCCTCTATCCTTGGCAAAGGGTAGGCATCCTTGTGTGTTATCTGATTTATCCGTCTGTAATCCACACACATCCTCATCGTGCCATCCTTCTTTCTTACCAGGACCAGGGGAGCCGCCCAGGGGCTACAACTGTCCCTTATGACGCCTGCCTCCTTCATGTCCTTCAGCATGTCCTTTGTGCGCTGGTAATGGGCTGGTGGAATAGGCCTATGTCTTTCCTTAATGGGAGGATGACTGCCTGTGGGTATGTGATGTTGCACCCCTTTGATCCTACCAAAGTCTAGTGGGTTCTTACTAAAGACCTGCTCGTATTCCTGCACGACCCTGTAAACCCCATGTTTCTGGTAGTCGGGTGTAGAGTCAGTCCCCACGTGTAGTTTCTGGCACCAATCCTCTAACTGCTTTTGGGAGGTCTCACCCTCTTTTGAGTCAGCTTGTGTCAGGGGACCTACAGGTGTTATGGCGTCATCTGAGCATGTAAACAGTTTGGCTATGGTAGCGTACCTTGGTAGTCTGGCTTCCTCCTCCCCACAGTTCAACACTCGTACAGGCACTCGTCCCTTGTGTACATCAACTACCCCCCTGGCTGTCAGAATCGTGGGCCAGTGGTCTGAATGAGTGGGCTCTAGTACAGCCTGGTAATCCTGTCCTCTGAGACCTACCGCTGCTCTACACCACATCATCATTTCACTCCGTGGGGGTATCACAATGGGGTTAGCATCCATCACCCGTACACTACCAATCTCACCGCCAGTCTGTTTTACCTGTTGCTTCCTCAGAATGATTCGGATCTCCTTTTGCAAGGCTCTTTGCGACCTGCCCTCAGCACCCTCAACAATCTGGTGAAGCAACAACAACACTTCCCCTAAGCAATTTTCTATGACATTAGTGCCTAAAATTATTTGCGGGTTCCTTTCTCTAATATCAGTGTCCACAACAATCAGTCCTTGTCCCTTCATTTCCTGCCTTCCCACCTTTATGGTTACCTCTTTGACCCCGATCTGGTCTATAGGCTGTCCGTTGGCAGCATAGATGGTGAGGGAGGGGTCCGGTGGTCGGAGATCGTCGTTCGACCAAAACCTCCGATAAAGGACATACGGGATCGTGGTGACCTGAGAGCCGGTGTCCAATAATGCCGGGGTAGGGATCCCGTCCAGGACGATGGACAGGACAGGACGTCCACCCACGTACTGATCACAGCAGCGACCTGGGCCTGATCTTCTTAATCCTGAGGACTGGCCCCCGGCCCCAGGTTTGGCTCGTTTAAAGGACAGGCCCTTGCATAGTGTCCCGCCTCCTGGCAACGACGACAGATGGGTTGTCCAGATGAGTCATAGCGATCACTGCTCCTGCCTCGGGTTGGGGGACCTCTTCTCCTCCGCATCCAAGGGACGTCCTCTGGGTTGTCAGCTAGCAGCATCCGATGAGGGACTTTGGTCTCTGAGGGCAACTGCATTGCTTTCAGGATTTGTGCGACGTCCTTAGTGAGCTGTTGCACCTGGGAGGATAGCGTACTTATGGTCTCTGCTGGCGCGTTGAGTCCTTTTGCAGTTATTAGGGTCTGCGAGGAGGATTCCGCTCCTGCAGCCGTGGAACTGGCAGGCCATGCTGGTGCGACGGGGTCTGTGTCCACAGGAGGTTGGAGTGCTTTCACTGCCCTGTCTTTCAGAATGGCAAAGTCCACGTCAGGGTGTTCCAGGGACCACAGCTTCATCTGCTTCCCATCCTCAGGAGAGCGCAGGCCCCGCAAGAATTGTTCCTTCATCATCCGGTTTCCTTCCTGATCACTGACAGGGTCCACCAGCTTGAGAGCCCGTAGTGCAGCCTGCAGCCTGAGGGCATAGTCTCTTATACTATCTTGGGGCTTCTGACGGCAGTTATAGAAGTCCGTCCTCAGCTCTCCCTCTGTGCGGTGTTCAAAAGCAGCTGCTAGTTTGGCAAAGATGGTCTCAACAGAGCCCCGGTCATCATTGGTCCAGGACTCAGCTTCCAATTCTGCTGCTCCAGTTAATTGTCCCAGCACCACAGCGGCCCTCTGCTTACCAGTCATCGCGTGCATGTCTAGCAGGGTGTTGATCTTCTTCTTAAACCCGGTCAGCGTGTCTATTTTACCGGCGTATTGGGGCAGCCATTGCGCTCCTGGGACATACAGTAAGGAAACTGGCATTATGGGGGAGATTTCGGCCGGCGCAGCTGCGACCGCGGCACCGGCACCAGGCGCTGCTGCGTCCAGCGCGACGGGGGGTGGCATCGCTTGGGCTGCGTCGCCCTGACCAGGGGCATTACCTCCCGCAGCGTCCATTTTTCTTCAAGAATCTGCGCGCCCCCTTTCCACTTCCTGGGTCAGAACGCTCTCTGAATTGTGGGGATTCTGGGGCGGCCACACCTCTTCGTGGGCGGTGCTCTTCTCCCTCGCGCGGGCTGCAGCGCGCGCTTTTGAAGATGGCAATATGGCGGCGGTTCAATTTTTGCGGTCGGACCTCTGAGGCACACGGTCACCTGTCTGAACAGGTCTAGTCCTTATCCTGTTCGTGACGCCAGATGTGGAGCCCCGCAAACGCTATGTCGGTGCATTACCTTCAGGGACTCCACGCAGCTGGATCTGGTCACAGGTAGGGAACCTTCTTTTTTGATTGTCGTGACGCCACTCTCAGTATTGCGGTTAGCGGGGACCGCCACTGCAGATTAAGGGATGCCTGGGGCTGATGGTGGGTGCAGTCAGTATATTAGCCCCCTGAGAGTGAGGCAAGCCCCAGGCCCCGGTGTATGTGTGTGGGACCACAGGTCGCAGAATGACTCAAACACAGTCCAAGAAGTCTTTCAACGTGTTTACTCACTGTTTGGAGGTCACGGTGAGATGCCCGGGCGACACTGTGATAACCAGGTTGAACCAGGAATTCCAGGAGGCCGTTCTGAGGGTAGCTGTCCACTCGCCTTCCTTGCACTCTTTCTGTTTTAGGAGGATCCTTTGCTTGAAGCGTGGTAGGACCCCTCCAGGGAAGCTGTTACCACCCTGCTCCCCTCTCTCTGGCTCGTCTGCCGGCAGCGTGGCCTTGGTGGGATGGCTTCTGGCCCTGTCCCCTTATGGGCCTGGTGATTGCTGCTTGGCTCAAGCTCTGTGTAGTCGTGGTGAGGGCATGAAGTACCCCCCCCACCTGTAGGTTAAGCAGCTCTGGATGATCTGCTGCCTGTACTGGGGATCTAGTTCCCCTTGTGTGCTCGGATACCGGGATCTCCGTACTCAGCCACCCTTCTCTCTGGATGGTTTTCAGGCCGACCCACGGTACTCCTTTCTCCCCCGCTTTCAGCTACTGCACTCCTCAGGACCTGTCTGACACGAGAGCTCCTCTGCTCCCTTCCACACACTTCAACTTCTTCCTGTCGACTCCCCTCTTTTCTCTCTCTCTCTGCCCTGCTTCCTAGCAACTAGCCCCTGAACACACCCCTAGCTGGGAATTGAAAGTTAACCCCTTCTGGCTACCCAAGGGTCCCCTCTGGTGATGTGGGAGGCCTGATCACTATATGTTTGTGTGTGCGCCTCATCCTGGCCTTTGGAGATTACCTGGAAGCATTGCTCCCGCATGGGTGCAATACTCTGTGGTGCCTGACCAGGTCAGGGGCGCCACACATGGAAATGGATACATGTATTTTATATGCATACACAAATCTCCTATTTGTTTTTATGTGGTCTGGGGCAATCTGTGAGCACTCCTTTAAAAGGGGTGTAGCCGTAGCTCCACATGTGGACCTGTGGAAGCCCAATTTGGGCGAAACAGCTGTCGTCCATTCTTGAGGAGCCAGCTCACAGTGTGTCTCCAGCCCTCCACTCTGCACGTGTTTGAATAAAGAAATCCTTCACAGCGGATTGAGTGCGGTCTCTTTCTACTCTCACGCTTCATCAATGGACTTTGCCTTATGACCAGCACCCCGCTCTTGGATTGTCGGACCCTCCAGGCTCTCCACCCGAGCACAGGCACAGGCGGTACCGCAAGCGATATTGCAGGTAATCTGCGGTGGTGCAGGACTTTGCTTCTCTCCTGCTTCATCTAACTTATTTGCATCTTATCAAACCTGCTAAATCTGCAGAGGGTTGAATACTACTTATAGGCACTGTATAGGTGACTGTTATTGTCGCGGGCGGAGGAGGGGACGCCGCGCTCTCCCACTGCTGCTCGGGTCCGGCTTCCGCGGCTGCTGCGGCCTGCTGCTGCTCGGTGGCTCGAGCGATGAGCCGGATCCCGGGGACTCTAGCGGCGCTCCTCGCCCGTGAGTGAAAGGGGGTTGTTGGGTGTGGGAATGGTCTATTGTCTGTGACGCCACCCACGGTTGTGGTGATTTGTAGCACCACCGCTGCTCAATATGGGGATCCCGGGAGTGGTGATGCGGAGCAGCCAGGTGTTGTGTTGCCCCTCCGTGGGTAGGGGTTGGTGATCCCGGGGCCCAGTGATGGTGTGGAAGGTGCAGGGCCTGGTGGGCGCAGGGACGCGGGGGCAGCGCTGTGCCTTGCGGCACTGTGGTACTGACTCAGCCTGAGACATTGACACAGTTTTTAGTAAAACACTCGGCTGGATGGACGGGTACCCCCAGACGGCTGCGGATGTTGTTTCTCCCCTGACCCAGTTTGATGGTGTAAGTCCTTTCTTCCACCTCCGTGCACCCCTCTCCTGCACTCCGGCTTCCAGCTGGCTCCCCGACTCCGTACCGGGGGGCCACTGCCCAGCCCCGGCTACCTGCGGTTCCACCAGCTGTCTCCCCGGCTCCCTGCAGACGGCACCTAGCATCTGCCGGACTCTCCGTACGAGGCCCTAGGCTCCAACCTAGGCCCCTGGCTCTGTCTGCCTTTCTGCAGACCTTCACTCTTCCTCTCCTAGGACTAGACTGGGCTTGTTTCCTGTCTCAGGTCAGCTCACTCCAGGGTGGGCGTCCCCATTTCCTCACTCCGCCCACCTGGTGTGTCAGCCCGAGGCAGAAAGCAGGTCACTTTGGGGATGTCTGCTGTGAACTGCTGGGGGTGGGGGTGTGTGTGTGTTGTTACCTGTGTCCCCTGGCTTGTCCAGGGCGACACATTCCCCCTTAGCAAAATGCAGACCGTCCTCGGGCTGCCCGTCCATCACCGGTTTTATTTTTCTTTTAAACTGCAAAAGATCAAAACATTAACACAAGCATTTTCAACCCTCCCAAAACGGGATGCACATTACTTTAACGTTGCTTTAACAGTCCAACACTTTTAATAATAACAGTATAACGGTTCCTTCGGTCACCCACCCAAACAACCTAGCCTTGGTGCTGCCCCTAAAACCCAGGCAGCACCCCTTGACCCCAGTCCAGGAACGGCTCCAGATTGGTCAACGGGACCGGTACTCCGCTGCCGTTGCCGGCGGGCGGACTGCCGGAGCCGTCGTCATCTCCGTCGCGGCCGGGCGGACTGCCGGGGCCGGTGGCAGGGCGGTGACAAAGGTGAGGCCTGGGGACCCCAGGTCGGGGTCCTCCCCCACAGACGCTGCGGGCTCCGCTACCGGTAACAGGGGTAACGGGTCGGTGCATTACTGCGGCGGCCTCTTCCAGGAACCAAATGCTGGCAGAGTCCTGGCGTCCCTGCTTCCACAGCCGCGGTTCACATGGGCCGGACGCCATCCCGTCCCCCTTAGCTTCTTTTTAGCACTTCCTGCTTCAGGGGGCGGGGCTCCACTTTCGCGCCTTTCCTGCTCGGGGAAGACGCTCGAGCGGGAAATTTTCGCGCCAAAGATGGCGGTTTTACAAACTTTTCAGCCGGACACCTCCGGCGGTCACAAGGCGCACCTCTACCCAACGGCAGAGCGGTAAGATCCTGTTCGTGACGCCAAGTTGTCGCGGGCGGAGGAGGGGACGCCGCGCTCTCCCACTGCTGCTCGGGTCCGGCTGCCGTGGCTGCTGCGGCCTGCTGCTGCTCGGTGGCTCGAGCGATGAGCCGGATCCCGGGGACTCTAGCGGCGCTCCTCGCCCGTGAGTGAAAGGGGGTTGTTGGGTGTGGGAATGGTCTATTGTCCGTGACGCCACCCACGGTTGTGGTGATTTGTAGCACCACCGCTGCTCAATATGGGGATCCCGGGAGTGGTGATGCGGAGCAGCCAGGTGTTGTGTTGCCCCTCCGTGGGTAGGGGTTGGTGATCCCGGGGCCCAGTGATGGTGTGGAAGGTGCAGGGCCTGGTGGACGCAGGGACGCGGGGGCAGCGCTGTGCCTTGCGGCACTGTGGTACTCACTCAGCCTGAGACGTTGACACAGTTTTTAGTAAAACACTCGGCTGGATGGACGGGTACCCCCAGACGGCTGCGGATGTTGTTTCTCCCCTGACCCAGTTTGATGGTGTAAGTCCTTTCTTCCACCTCCGTGCACCCCTCTCCTGCACTCCGGCTTCCAGCTGGCTCCCCGACTCCGTACCGGGGGGCCACTGCCCAGCCCCGGCTACCTGCGGTTCCACCAGCTGTCTCCCCGGCTCCCTGCAGACGGCACCTAGCATCTGCCGGACTCTCCGTACGAGGCCCTAGGCTCCAACCTAGGCCCCTGGCTCTGTCTGCCTCTCTGCAGACCTTCACTCTTCCTCTCCTAGGACTAGACTGGGCTTGTTTCCTGTCTCAGGTCAGCTCACTCCAGGGTGGGCGTCCCCATCTCCTCACTCCGCCCACCTGGTGTGTCAGCCCGAGGCAGAAAGCAGGTCACTTTGGGATGTCTGCTGTGAACTGCTGGGGGTGGGGGTGTGTGTGTGTTGTTACCTGTGTCCCCTGGCTTGTCCAGGGCGACACATTATTTTCTGTAAAGTTGAGTCATAGCAGGAAGAAGTGATAGCAGTCAGTGCCAGATTAAGAGGAAAAGCGATGACGTCACTGGTAAGTCAGTGTATTACATGTACGCTCACCATACACTATACACAGAGCTCCTGTGTATAATGTCACTGGAGATCACTGTATTATCTGTGTAGAAAAAAAGCAGGCATTTATTCGTGCGCTGAAATTACATATTGTGGCAAGCGGGGAGGTGGAGAGACAGGACAGCACGTTAGACAACGGCCGTTTCGCACACAGTCTGAGAAACGGCAGTCATCTAACATGCTGTCCTGTCTCTCCCCCTCCCCGCTTGCCACAATATGTAATTTCAGTGCACGAATAAATGCCTGCTTTTTTCTGCACAGCAAAAATCAGTGAGTGCCTGCTCTGTTTTCTCCATACTTGTATATTGTATTTTTTGTCTTGCTTTTGCAGTGAGCACCACGTAGCTGTAGTAGATTTCCTCCAGCTTAGTCTCACTGGTCACACCAGAATGCGGCAGGTTACCGCTTAATGTGAAAACTAACAGATATGATGGTTGGAAGTAGTGCCCTGTATTTTTTCCTTCTCAACTCCTGCCTATCACTGTATTATCTGTATGCTGACTATATATACAGAGCTCCTGTATATAATGTCATTGATGATAATATTAGTGTTATTAGTATTGTGGTTTTTGTTCATAATAATTATTGTCGTATTGTTCGTCACTGTGTGGTAGTAATATGTTCTCTGGTCACAGTTTGGTGGTATTTGTCTCTTGTATGTGGTATTATTTGGTCATTATTTGGTCTGGTCATAGTGTCGTAGTATTTCTCCCTTGTATGTGGTAATATTTGGTTACCATGTGGTCTAATTATGGTGTGGCGGTATTTCTCCCTTGTATGTGGTTGTATTCGATCACTATGGGGTGGTAATATGTGGTCTGATTACGGCCTCGCAGTATTTCTCCCTTTTATGTGGTTGAATTCGGTCACTACGTGGTGGTAATATGTTGTCTGGTCACAGTGTGGCGGTATTTCTCCCTTGTATGTGGTTGTATTCGGTCACTATGTGGTGGTAATATGTTGTCTGGTTACAGTGTGGCGGTATTTCTCTCTTGTATGTAGTTGTATTCAGTCACTATGTGTTGGTAATATGTCGTCTGGTCACAGTGTGGCTGTATTTCTCCCTTGTATGTAGTATTATTGGTCTTGGTATAGTGGACTGTGTTGTGTATGGAGGTTACTTTTTCTCTCTATCTATAAGGGGGAGATAATTTCCAATGGAGATTAAATACTTGAATGTTTAACCCCTCCCTGTCCTGTGATTATTACACTGTAGCAAATATGCACTTACATAGGTTTGAAAACAAGTAATCACCTTTTCTAAGGCCCTGTGCACACGTTAAGTATTTGGGCAGTATTTGAATCCAAAACCAGGAGTGGTAAAATCAGAGGAAAAGTATAATAGAAACACGGGCACCACTTCTGCATTTTTCACCCACTCCTCATTTTGGCTACAAATACTGAGGTAATATAATTACCAAATACTGAAAGTGTGAACGAGGCCTAAGGATAAGTGATAACTTATTGATCAGTGGGGGTTCAGCGCTCCACTATAATGGGGTCGGGGATAACGGCTAATTAGGTGTTTGCATATAGGTTTAGAGTGAGCCCCTAGAATCAATTCCCCCTGTAGGCCCCAGACTCCACAGTCCAACCCTGGTAGTGAACCACCCCTTTAACCTTACCAGATATAAAGGAGAGAGCTGCTTATAAAGGATTAATGTGCTATATGAGGACATCTCTGTCTGTAAAAGGTTGATCTAGAAGAGAATACTATTGCTGCTTGTATAAGGTTTGAGTTTCTCATTCCAAACACAAATCCATAAGGAACCACTCCACACTATTGGGATTGGCTTGGGCAGGGTTTTACCTCTGTTGCTCCTAGCTTCCTTCTTTTTTGCAATAATACATAGGAATCTTCTCATATTTCTGCTTATATAAAACCCAGCATAAAGTAAAATAGTTGCATAGATCTCCCGTGTTTACACGCAGAAAAAAAAACACAAAACTAAACTCAGGAAGGAATATGTGAAGACCAACTACTGTGATGTCTCCTTGCACTGCCCACACAGAGAAAAGGATATCCGACTCCCCAGTCTTTCACACACAGGTGAGCAGTAACATCAAGTTTCTGACTAAATAGCATTATAAAGCTGCAGAGTTACCAAAATCAGTGGCGCCTGTGCAAGATTCTTCTTTGATGGTTGGTGCCACAGTGTGATGCTGCTAGCTATTGAACTCTATAACCATGTCTCCTCTAGAACTAGAGGATTGCTGGCATGTTAGCTCCACCATAATCTGGGACCTTATGCTGCTGAACTGTCTGGACAGCCGGTATGGGCACCCCTGGTAAGATACATTAGTCAGTCGGCAAATGGAGGTATGAAGACTTTGTAGGCAGGGTCACAAATATAGAGAGTGGAGAGGTTACACCTAGAGATGAGCGAACTTGAGGTTCGATTTTCGAACCAAACACCAAATTTAAAAATCAAGGTTCGGGGTTGGGATGCTTTACGTGCGAATGTCACGCTTGTGCTCAGCCCTGTGTGAGCCGCTTGCAGTGCTTGAACACTTGCTTGAATGGCTCACACTGGCGGTAACATGAGCATGATTACGTGTCATGTGCAACCCAAAAAATTGTTTGGAACAGTCCCCCCTCCCCCCTTCCCCGGGAAGTGATCTGCTTCTGGCTGGCTGCATATGGACCGAGGCTCAAACTAGCAATCAGATACTTCCTCCGGCGTTCAGGTCAAGCTTCAGCCTGTGGAGGCTCGGCTGGTTTGCTGTCGGTGAGCCGAACCTACATGGAACCGCTCAACTCTAGTTACACCTGCACTTAGGCTCTGGATCATGATGTGCCAAGAGCTCTATTCGCCCTATAGGAGGAGACCAATATTATAGATGACGTGTCATTTGGGGTCCTTGTTATTTTAGGTTCTTGAGCTTAAATTATTGCCTTTTTCTCTGCATGTGCTGGATAACAAAACCAAAGAGCTCTAACTTCATCAATCTATATCATTTTCGGACTTCTCTTCATTTATGAATAGTAGATGTCCCAGTTTTGTTGCTAATTGTCCAGGAAAGACCTGTTTAGTATTGTCTGTTTTCAGAAGAAAACCCATCATTATTAGCCTGCAATGTGAGAGAGGAAAACGCTGTGTGCTTCCCAGAGCCTCGCAGACCGAGCGCAACAAAAAAATGCTCTGTTTGTGCTAAGAAAAGGAACCCCCCTCCGGCTACATTATTCCATTGATCTAAAAACATTTAAATCTTCTTTGTTGAGTAGTTTTCAGTGGAAATTTCATAATCGCTGTGCAAATCTATTACATCTGCACCCCTTCAAGCTGTTCTATACAAAAATACTATTTATTTCCCAGCCAAAAAGTGGCTTTTAATGAGGATGGCGGGAGTATAAAACCGGAAAAATGCCACAGTCATATATCAACCTGTCAGCCATTTCCATGAAGTTTGCAAACTGCAAGGAAAAAGCCTGATGCTATTATATTGGGGAAGACAGCTTTGATAGATTTATTAGCTTGGAGTTTAACGGAGATCCATTGTATATTACTTTAGATATAGAAGATGATCATCCGTTATTAAATTAATTATCAAAACGTTTATGAAGTTTTTTTTAAAGAAATGTCTCAATCTTTTAACAAGTCAGTATGATCTTGTGTGGATATATTTGCAACTTCATCACGTCACTGCAATTGTATACTTCGGTCCAAAGGGTTAATTATAGATCACTAGGAAAATAAGAAAATCGCTGAATAGTTTAGTATTTAAAGAAAATAATTATTATAAGTAATATTATATATTGCGAGTTCCCTGTCAAAAGGAGAGACAGCTTGGTGTTAGGGTTGATTTTTTGGAAAATATCTATCAGTCAACCCGAAAACATTCCATTACACAATTCCCATTATAGTAAAGGGATAAAGTCTTGCTCATGTCATTGTTTGTCATATCTGTGAAGGAAGGTGTCGGCCCCGGGTCGCTTGGGCACCGCACTCCACTCTGGTGGGGTCCACGACACTTACTAGTTTCTTCAAGCCGGTGTCCGTCACCCCGTTGTCTGTCACCCCGTTGTCTAACATCATCGTAGACAGTCAGTAACACACACGACACCAGAGATCACGTAGCCAACCAGAAAGTTCACTTCATTCTTTATACCGTTATGACAGACATGGCGTTCTTTTGCTTCCTTCCTCTCAGTGTGGGGTACTACCTCTCGACTTGTCCCCATCTGCTATCTTTGGTCTCGTCCTCGAGCTATGGGGTCTGTGTCTCCTACCCTCTGACTCTGCTCATCTTTGTTCGATTCTGGGCCCCGGCGGCTCGCTAGCTGGACAACTCTCTAAGCCCGCCAGGGTGAGTTATAGGCTCCGGACCTCTCAAGGTTACCTCAGGGTTTCCTGACTGGCTCTAGCTCCGAGTCCACGTCTTCTCACACTTGAACTCTATTCCAGAATGGCTACTCTTAAGACCTTCCAACCGTCCTCTTTCCCACATCTGTCATTTCCCCTTTATGCCTGTCTCTTCCATTCTACCGCTATGTTAGCCCAACCACTAGGTGGCGCCTTTGATAACAGTTCCAGTCTACTATATCTGCAAGCTGCACCCAACTAGCAGCATAAACATATCGTACACATTTAGCAATAAGAATAACACCTTGCACTTTACACAAGCATGTGCACTGGCCCTTTGGAAATATGGGGTTAAGCTTATCATAAGTCATGGCGAGTGTGCTCAGTACTCGATCAAGCAAAGGGATGCTCGAGACACTCAACTGAGTATCTTGGGACTCGGGCGCCATCCACAAGTCACCACCCCGTATGTTTTGCAGTACTTTTTAGCCACTTAACAAGCAGAGATTGACTGCCAATCACAGTAATGCCATAGCCATTATTGTGATTGGTAGGCCACATTGCCTCCTAGGTTCTACATAAAACCCGGTGATGCCATGCTTGTCGTATTGTACCCGGAAATAGACTAGGGAGAGGTTCTGCTAGACAAAGGACAATGTATTAGAGGCATGTAGGAAGGGATTTTAGCCTTACAGACCTTGCTGCTGCTACATAAAAAAATCTATTCTATTCTCTAATAATTCCCCTCATAACTGCATTTAGTGTAGGGCAAGCTGCTGGAGAAGGATTAGTGTATTAGAGGCACGTAGGCAGGGATTCTAGCCTTACAGACCTTGCTACTGTTACCTAAAAAATCTATTATAGGCGAGCTACTAACCTAAAAGACAAGTGAGTTAAAGCGGACAAGGGTCCAGCCCAAAAGTTGCCGCTTCAGGTATCCCTACAAACACAAAAGAAAGGTACATTTCCCTGATTACATTGTGTTCAGTGCAACAATATCTTAAAAGGAGACAGGATTGTTCACCCACAAACAGGTCAACACATTTGGATTAATGGCTTCTTTACCTGTGACTCTACATGTCATATATACTATGAAATGCCCCTGTGGTCTCACCTATGCGAGTGAAACCATACAACCAATACATGATAGGATTTCTCAACAGAGGACAAGAGCGAGTTAAAGGGAACCAATCACAAGGATTTTCATATATAACCTAAAGCAAGTGCTATACTGGTGCTATCAATCTGATTCTCTACATACCTTTAGTTGTCAGCTAGGATGTATAGGTTTTGAAATCCAAGAAAGTAAAGTTTATAAAATTAGTTGAGTGACAGCAGCTGAGGATCAGATAATATCTGGGGGTGTCACGCTCCCGGTCCAATCATGCCGCTCACCACCCGTCGCTCCAACCCCTGGGGTCCCTGCACCCCGCTCTCCTGCTACCCCGTCCAGACCTTTTCCCCGTCGGTTCCGGCGCCACGCCGCTCACTCACTGCAGCCACCTGCGCTCCAGCGTCCTGCCTCTCCTCCTGTGGTCTCGGCTGACTCCGGCCCTCACTCATGCACACTAGGGGGTACGCACGTGCACTCACCTAGACTTAAAGGACCAGCACAGCTGTCCGGAATATCACTAATAAGTAACCTTGGGTATTTAAGACTTGCTACTCCCCATGGCCAGTGCTTGTGCAACGTGTCCCTATAGCTTGTCTCTTGTACTAGTTGTTCAGGTCCCTCTATGCCTGTGCTTGGTCTAACTCTGTCTCTGCTTCCAGATCCTGAGAACCGTTCTGAGCACACACTCCAGCCTGATCCCAGTAACCTGCCCCAGTCTCCGTTTCTGGACTTTAGCCTGATCCCGTTAACCTGCACCAGCCTCCGCCTCCGGACCTCAGCCTGATCCCATTAACCTGCACTAATCTCTGCTCCTAGACTTCAGCCTAATCCCTGTGACCTGCACCAGTCTCAGTTCTGGACTTCTGCTTGATCCCGTTAACCTGTACCTGGTTCAGATCAGATCCTGCATCCAGTGACTCTTGCTGGTCCCGGTTTCTGTGCATCTAGGCCCTCTGCGGTTATGCCCGACAGTCCCTGTATAGGGGTTCGCTCGAGGCGGCATCGCAGGGGAGTCCGGTGCATGGGCCAGTGGGACCACTCCCAGGACTATCCTTACAGTGGGGGAGGAATTCAGGGTTATTCCCTCCCTCTGTTTGTATCATACATTTGTTAATTCTATTGACCTAGCAGGACCTGTGTGAGGTTATACCCATGTGACCAGAAGGGGCGGGGCCTCAGCTAAGAGACAAATGGTGTTTCCTTGTATCAGCTTTGTTGGCTGAGGCCCCGCCCCTACTGGTCACATGTGTACCTCACCGCAGGGCATGCTACGTCGATTGTTTCATACTCATGCTAATTCTAACAGAGGGAGGGGACAACTATGAATATTCCCCCCAGATATTATCTGATCCTCAGCTGCTGTCACTCAAAAAGCTGATGATTTTATAAACTTTACTTTCTTGGATTTCAAAACCTAAATATCCGAGCTGCCCACTACAGGTATGTATAGAATCAGCCTGATAGTGCCAGTATAGCTCTGGCTTTAGGTTATATAGGCAAATCCTGATGATTGGTGCACTTTAAACAACTCAAGAAGAGGGAAGTCTTCTGGATCAGTACCTTACAGACCCTTGAATTCAGGGAACTTAATAGGGCGTTGGATACTCAGCGTTACATGATAGCAATCCCTCTGCCATGATTGTTATCTTGTGACTAATGTTACTTGATCACCATTGATAGAGGTGTTTCAGATTTATGGGGATTGTCGAAAAGAGCATTTGTCCTTTGTTCCAAGTCTTTAATGTATCCTGCTCTTCTTATAGTCATTTAATTCTTCTATGTATATTCATTTTTTTCAATAAATACGTATAAGCATAGTGTTATGTGGAGTAGAATTTATTGTTACTTTATTTCTCCGTTTGACTTATCAAGCGATCCTTCTACACCTACTTTCATTGTTTTTAACCCTCACCCCTTTACTTTTTTTCTATTCCAAAAATCAGTAGAATGTACCTACACAATGCACCATCACTCAAATATCCTCCACTGTTCGGTAATAGCACCAATTTCTGACCCTGTCCCTTTGTGTCTTCTTTCTTCCTCCCCTCTTACCTACAAACATATCCTAGAATATTACACAACATACCGGATATTACACACTACTTTCCCCTCGGCCCACAAAAGTACCATAACACATCACATATTACACCGCTTCACAGTGGTCTTCCCCTGTTTCTGGCTGACACACTCACATACATCAGATCGCACGCACACACGCACACACCACAGCCGGAGATGCTGATTGCTTCCCGCCAATAGGGGAATATGGGACCCAGGGCAGTGGAGCACGAGAACCTGCGGTGGAACACATCAATGCGTTCCACCGCAGGTCCTCTATGCTTTCCACCACACTACCTCCCAGTATTCTCTTCTGGCCAGAAGCAATCAGTATCGCCAGATGTGGTGTGTGTGTGTGTGTGTGTGTACGATCTGATGTGTGACTGTATGTGTGATCTGATTTCATTAGTATTTGGTATTATTGCCCTTAAAATGTATGACTTGGGTGAAACTTTTTAGATATCCTTCCAAAAGCTTCTCACAATAGGCGATAGGAATTTGGACCCATTCCTCCTTACATAACTAGTGTAACTGAGCCGTGTTGGTAGGTCACCTTGCTTGCACCGGCTTTTTCAGCTTTGCCCATTAATTTTCAATAGAATGAGATCAGGGCTTTGTCATGGCCACTCTAAAACATTGACTTTTTTTTTTACCCTTAAGCCACTTTGTATCCAGTTTTGCAGTATGCTTTGCAACAATGTCCATTTGGAAAACCCATTTCCACCCAAACGTTAAGTTCCTGGCTGTCTTGAATTGTTTCTTCAGTATTGCCACATAATAATCTTTCCTCATGATGCCATCTATTTTGTGAACTGCTCCAGTCCCTCCTGCAGCAAAACAACCCCATAACATCATGCTGCCGCCCCCATGTTTCACAGTTAGGGTGATGTTATTAGGCTTCAAAGCTTCTCCTTTTTTTCCTTCAAACACAACAATGGTCAGTATGGCCAAACAGTTCAATTATAGTTTAGTCAGACGACAGGACATGTCTGCAAAAATTAATGTCTTTGCTCCAGTGTGCATTTTCAAAAATTAATCTTGCTTTTATTTCACATTTCTTTTGGAGTAATGACTTCTTCCTGGCAGAGTGGCCTTTCAGAACATGATACAGTACTCGTTTCACTGTGGATAATGACACAATGTTACCAGCTTCCGCCAGCATCTTCACAAAATATTTTGTATGGGTTTTTTTTGGGCTGATTTGCACATGTCTGACCAAAGCACATTCATTTCTGGTACACACAAGCTGTCTATTTCTTGAGCGGTATGATGGCTGGACATTCCCATCAAGTTTGTACTTGCGTATAATTGTTTGTACAGAGGAACATGGCACCCTCCGGTATCTGGAAACTACTCCCAAGGATAAACCAGACTTGTGGAAGTCCACAATTCTCTTTCTGAGATCTTGTCTGATTTCTTTTGACTTGCCCATGATGCTACACAAAGAAAGTGTGTTTCAGGTGTCCATTAACATACATCCACAGGTGTGTCTCTAACTCAGATGTTGCCAGTAAACCTATCAGAAGCTTCCAAAGACATTACATCCTCCTATTGGCTGTCCCATATTGTTTAAAGGCATAGAACTCAGTGTATGTAAACTTTTGACTTTGCAGAAAGTAATACAAATGCCTTAAAACATTCTCTCTCATTATTCTGGCATTTGCAAATATAAATGAATTTTGTTCCTAATTGACCTAAAACTGGAAATATTTATTCTGATTTCATGTCAGACAGTGAGAAAACATGCACATGTGTCTTTTTAGATAGTGTCTGTAAACTTCTGGTTTCAACTGTACATACTGCATCCATCACAACAGCACAGCTTCTCAGCAGAAGAAGAGTTTGGGTGATGAACCGGCCGCCTGCAGTCCAGACCTTTCATTAACAGAAAACATTTGGTGCATTTTGAAATAAAAAATCTGGCAAAGAAGCCCCAGGACTGGGGAGTAGGTAGAATCCTCCATCAGACAAGAATGGGACAACATTCTTCTCCCAAGACTCCAGCAATTGTCTACTTATTTCCCAGACATTTACAGACTGTTGTAAAAAGAAGAGGGAACACTACACAATGGTAGCCATGGCCCGGGCCCAACTTTTTCGAGAAATGTTGCAGACATCAATTTTTTAAATGAGTTAATTTTTTCAAATGAAAAGGAAAAATATCTAAAAAATATTCAACTTCTGATCTGTTATATGTTGTGTTTGGAATAAAATATATCATTACATTCTTGTTTTATTTGCAGAGCGTCCCAAATTTTTTTTAATTGGATTTGTAAATTATGAAATGTTTACTCCTTTTTAAGAGTTTTCTCGTTACAGAAAATAGTTCATCACTACGCTATCATTTTCTCTTAAATAGAGGTTCAATTGGCAGTATCCCCGAATCCTGGGACTAATGGAAGACTGATAACGCTGGATTAGTCTTGTGTCTTCTTTATTTTTCCCCCTGTACAGTGATACTCCTGGCCATACGCCATGCAAGAGACTGCAACAAGGCTCCATTCAAATGAAAATCTGTTCTGTCACACAACTCCTCGTTACCGAACAGTAAGCATGAGTGTCTTATATAAGGCCATCCTCACACGTCTAGAAGAGATTTCTATTTTATTTTCCATATATTTATTTTATTTTTAAGAGGAAAAAAATGAAGGTTCCCATTAAATGACATTACATAATGATCTTCAAAACCATGTGAGATTTCACAAAAAGATAAATGTAAATAAAACAAATTAAAAATAATATTTGCAGACACCCTCTTTCCCCCAACATGTAGAGTTTACTTGAAGGATCTCATAATCTAACATGTCAGCTCATTCAGACATACATTTTTTTTTTAATACTTGGAAGAAGAAAAAAAAATGATTTTCATCAGTGATTGGCCAATATGCTAGTTCTTACCATCAATTCAGGATAAGTTTTTCTTGTATGTAAAACTTAAAGAAGCACTCCCATTACCATATTTTTCAGACTATAAAGACGCACTTTTTTCCCCAAAAATTTGGGAGGTAAGTGGATTCTTCTTTTAGTCCGGATGCACTTGGTTGGCTGTGTGGAGGCGGGTCACTGGAGGCAGAAGGGTCGCCGCTGCAGGAAGCTGGCAGCTGGAGAGAACACATGTGCCTGCTATGAAAGAAAATGAATATTCACTACTCACCATGAACATAATCCTGCAAACCTCATAACACAGAAGCTGATGCCAAGAGGTGGGCGGGATTATAGGAGTGAGGAACAGGAACTATTCATTATCCTTAATAGGGGTACACATTTGCCCCAGGCACTGCAGGGGCAATCACGTATATCTGCTATTAAAGAAAATGAATATTCACTGCTCCCAACACCTATAAATTCCATGTGTGGGGAACAGTGAATAATATTTTTGATTAGCCAGCAGCTGATGTTGGTGTCTAACTGGGGGCACATACAGTGGGTACATAAAGTATTCAGACCCCTTTAAATTTTTCACTCTGTTTCATTGCAGCCATTTGGTAAATTCAAAAAAAGTTCAGTTTTTTTTCTCATTAATATACACTCTGCACTCTATTTTGACACAAAAAAAAATGTAGAAATTTTTGAAAATGTATTAAAACAAGAAAAATTGAAATATCACATGTTTATAAGTTTTCAGACCCTTTGCTCAGTATTGAGTAGAACCACCCTTTTGAGCTAGTACAGCCATTAGTCTTCTTTGGAATGATGCAACAAGTTTTTCACACCTGGATTTGGGGATCCTCTGCCATTCTTCCTTGCAGATCCTCTCCAGTTCAGTCAGGTTGGATGGTGAACGTTGGTAGACAGCGATTTTCAGGTCTCTCCGGGGATGCTCAATTGGGTTTAGGTCAGGGTTCTGGCTGGGCCAGTCAAGAATGGTCACAAAGTTGTTCAGAAGCCACTACTTTGTTATTTTAGATGTGTGCTTAGGGTCATTGTCTTGTTGGAAGGTAAACCTTCGGCCAAGTCTGAGGTCCAGAGCACTCAGGAAGTGTTTTTTTCCAGGATATCGCTCTACTTGGCCGCATCTTTCCTTCAATTGCAACCAGTCTTCCTGTCCCTGCAGCTGAAAAACACACCCATAGCATGATGCCGGCTTTACCATGTTTCACTGTTGGGATTGTGTTGGGCAGGTGATGAGCAGTGCCTGGTTTACTCCACACATACTGCTTAGAATTATCACCAAAATGTTCTATCTTCGTCTCATCAGACCAGAGAATCTTATTTCTCATAGAATAGGAGTCCTTCATGTGCTTTTTTTGCAAACTCTATGCGAGCTTTCATATGTTTTGCACTGAGGACAGGCTTCCATCGGGCCACTCTGCCATAAAGGCCAGACTGGTGGAGAGCTGCAGTGATAGTTGACTTTGTGGAACTTTCTACATCTCGCTACTGCATCTCTGGTGCTCAGCCACAGTGATCTTGTCGTTCTTCTTTATCTCTCTCACCAAGGCTCTTCTCCCACGATTGTTCAGTTTGGCTGGATGGCCAGGTCTAGGAAGAGTTCTGGTGGTCTTCTTCCATTTAAGGATTATGGAGGCCACTGTGCTCTTAGGAACCTTGAGTACTGCAGAAATTATTTTGTAACCTTGGCCAGTACTGTATCGTGCCACAATTCTGTCTCTGACCTCTTTGACCTCATGATTCTCATTTGGTCTGACATGCACTGTGAGCTATGAGGTCTTACAGTGCTGGCCAAAAGTAATGGCACCCCTTCAATTCTGTCAGATAATACTCAGTTTCTTCTTGAAAATGATTGCGATCACAAATTCTTTGGTATTATTATTTTCATTTAATTTGTCTTCAATGAAGAAAAAAAAAAAAATTTGTCATAAAGCCAAGTTGGATATAATTCCACACCAAACATAAAAAAGGGGGTGGAAAAAAGTATTGGCACTGTTTGAAAAATCATGTGATGCTTCTCTAATTTGTGTAATTAACAGCACCTTTAACTTACCTGTGGCACCTAACAGGTGTTGGCAATAACTAAATCACACTTGCAGCCAGTTGACATGGATTAAAGTTGACTCCACCTCTGTCCTGTGTCCTTGTGTGTACCACATTGAGCATGGAGAAAAGAAAGAAGACCAAAGAACTGTCTGAAGACTTGAGAATCCAGATTGTGAGGAAGCATGAGCAATCTCAAGGCTACAACTGCATGTCCAAAAACCTGAAAGTTCCTGTGTCTACAGTGCGCAGTGTCAGCAGGAAGTTTAAAGCCCATGGCACTGTGGCTAACCTCCCTAGATATGGAAGATAAAGAAAAATTGACGAGAGATTTCAATGCAAGATTGTGCGGATGGTGGATAAAGAACCTCGACTAACATCCAAACAAGTTCAAGCTGCCCTGCAGTCCGAGAGTACAACAGTGTCAACCCGTACTATCCGTAGGCATCTGAATGAAAAGGGACTGTATGGTAGGATACCCAGGAAGACCCCACTTCTTACCCCGAGACATAAAAAGGCCAGGCTGGAGTTTGCCAAAACTTACCTGAGAAAGCCTAAAACATTTTGGAAGAATGTTCTCTGGTCAGATGAGAGAAAAGTTGAGCTTTTTGGGAAAAGCCATCAACATAGAGTTTACAGGAAAAAAAAAAAAAGAGGCATTCAAAGAAAAGAACACGGTCCCTACAGTCAAACATGGCGGAGGTTCCCTAATGTTTTGGGGTTGCTTTGCTGCCTCTGGCACTGGACTGCTTGACTGTGTGCATGGCATTATGAAGTCTGAAGACTACCAACAAATTTTGCAGCATAATGTAGGGCCCAGTGTGAGAAAGCTGGGTCTTCCTCAGAGGTCATGGGTCTTCCAGCAGGACAATGACCCAAAACACACTTCAAAAAGCACTAGAAAATGGTTTGAGAGAAAGCACTGGAGACTACTAAAGTGGCCAGCAATGAGTCCAGACCTGAATCCCATAGAACACCTGTGGAGAGATCTCAAAATGGCCGTTTGGAGAAGGCGCCCTTCAAATCTCAGGGACCTGGAGCAGTTTGCCAAAGAAGAATGGTCTAAAATTCCAGCAGAGCATTGTAAGAAACTCATTGATGGTTACCGGAAGCGGTTGTTCGCAGTTATTTTGGCTAAAGGCCCTGTCACACACAGAGATAAATCTGCGGCAGATCTGTGGTTGCAGTGAAATTGTGGACAATCAATGCCAGGTTTGTGGCTGTGTACAAATGGAACAATATGTCCATGATTTCCCTGCAACCACAGATCTGCCAAACATTTATCTCTGTGTGTGACGGGGTCTTAAAGGTTGTGCAACCAAGTATTAGGCTAAGGGTGCCAATACTTTTGTCTGGCCCATTTTTGGAGTTTTGTGTGAAATGATCAATGATTTGATTTTTGTTTCATTCTCTTTTGTGTTTTTTCATTGCAAGCAAAATAAATGAAGATAATAATACCAAAGAATTTGTGATTGCAATCATTTTCAAGAAGACACTGAGTATTATCTGACAGAATTGCAGGGGTGCCAATACTTTTGGCCAGCACTGTGTATAGACAGGTGTGCGCCTTTCCAAATCAAGTCCTATCAGTTTAATTAAACACAGCTGGACTCCAATAAAGGAGTAGAACCATCTCAAGGAGGATCACAAGGAAATTGACAGCATGTGACTTAAATATGAGTGTCTGAGCAAAGGGTCTGAATACTTATGACCATGTGATATTTCAGTTTTTTCTTGTTTAATAAATTTGCAAAAATTTCTACATTTCTGTTTTTATTTTCTTCTGTCAAGATGGGGTGCAGAGTGTACGTTGAGGAAAAAAATGAACTTTTTTTGAATTTACCAAATGGCTGCAATGAAACAAAGAGTGAACATTTTAAAGGGGGTCTGAATACTTTCCGTACGCAATGTAGCAGTGATGTTATGTGAAGCCCCGATTACAAGCCGAAAAGGTTAGTTGCCAGCATCAGAAAAAGATGCCATGCACCGGGGAAGCAAATAGAAGACGAATAGAATCACTTATTTTTTCTTACGTGTGCGGCACAACGGAATGCATATATACCAGGATGGGCCCTTAATGGGGGACATATATTCCAGGATAGGTCTATAATGGGGGACATATATACCAGGATGGGCCCTTAATGGGGGACATATATTCCAGGATAGGTCTATAATGGGGGACATATATTCCAGGATAGGTCTATAATGGGGCACATATATTCCAGGATAGGTCTATAATGGGACACATATATTCCAGGATAGGTCTATAATGGGACACATATATTCCAGGATAGGTCTATAATGGGACACACATATTCCAGGATAGGTCTATAATGGGGCACATATATTCCAGGATAGGTCTATAATGGGGCACATATATTCCAGGATAGGTCTATAATGGGGGACATATATTCTAGGATAGGTCTATAATGGGGGACATATATTCTAGGATAGGTCTATAATGGGGGGACATATATTCCAGGATAGGTCTATAATGGGGGACATATATACCAGGATGGGCCCTTAATGGGGGACATATATTCCAGGATAGGTCTATAATGGGGGACATATATTCCAGGATAGGTCTATAATGGGGCACATATATTCCAGGATAGGTCTATAATGGGACACATATATTCCAGGATAGGTCTATAATGGGACACATATATTCCAGGATAGGTCTATAATGGGACACACATATTCCAGGATAGGTCTATAATGGGGCACATATATTCCAGGATAGGTCTATAATGGGGCACATATATTCCAGGATAGGTCTATAATGGGGGACATATATTCTAGGATAGGTCTATAATGGGGGACATATATTCTAGGATAGGTCTATAATGGGGGGACATATATTCCAGGATAGGTCTATAATGGGGGACATATATTCTAGGATAGGTCTATAATGGGGGACATATATTCCAGGATAGGTCTATAATGGGGACATATATACCAGGAAGGGCACAGAATGGGGATCATATATAGCAGGATGGGGGACATATATACCTGGAAGGGGCCCAGGATGGGGGACATTACCTGTATATCAGTGTCAGTAGCAGATTCCCCCTCATAACAGGGCGTCAGGACTACATTTTTTGCTTCAAATTTTTTTCCTATTTTGAACCTCTAAAACCTAGTTGAGTTTTATGGTCTGGTGCATCTTATAGTATGAAAAATGTGGTAATTATTTACTATTAAATGTATGTATGGTATATGTGCATGCAGTATAGTGTCAGTGTGTTAATATATTCCCCTACTGCTGCTCAGCGCTGTTCTACTCCTCTTCTCAGTGATGTCACCACAATTGCAATCATCTAGCTCACTCTATGCTCAATGCGTAGAGAAAAAGTCACTTTTAAACATTAAGGCCATGTGCCCACGGGTCAACATACCCGCGGATTTTGCTGCAGGTCTGTCCGCAGGTTTAATGCAGCTGCTCCCCGGAATCTGCAGCTATCCATTGCTGTGGTATTTCTGCGGGGTTATTGTGGTAAACCTGAGGAAGTCCCGGCCTCTATCTCCATAGTGGAGGAGTGAGAATTCCACAGATAAATGATATATGAATAATTGACATGCAGTTACGTGCGGCTGCGGGAAATCCGCAGCATTTTCCGCAGCCACACATACCGCACCATTGATACAGCACTTCCCAAATCCCATAGGGTAACATGGGGAGTGTTCTGTGCTTGTTAGAACCTGCGGATTTATCTAGAAAATCCAGATAAATCCGCAGGTACAATGTCCCGTGGGCACATATCGTAGCGTGTAAATGGGCCTTTAGGCTATCGCTAGCGAGCGTACCCGCCCCCGTCGTTTGTGCGTCACGGGCAAATTGCTGCCAGTGGCGCACAATATCGCTAACACCCGTCACACATACGTACCTTCCTAGCGACGTTGCTGTGGGCGGCAACCAACCTTTGTAAAGGGGGAGGTTCGGGCGCCGTAACAGCGATGTCACACTGCGGCCGACCAATAGAAGTGGAGGGGCAGAGACCAGCCGCATTAACGACACGCCCACCTCGTTGCCGGAGGACGCAGGTAAGTTGTTGTTCGTCGTTCCCGGGGTGTCACACATAGCGGTGTGTGCTGCCTCAGGAACGACGAACCACCTACGTCCACAACGACCAACGAGATTTTGAAAATGAACGACGTGTCAACGATCAACGGTTAGGTGAGTATTTTTGATCGCTAACACTCGCTCGGAGCTGTTGCACACAACAATGTCGCTAAGGACGTCGGATGTGCGTCATGAAATCCGTGACCCCGACGACATATTGTTAGTGATATCGTTGTGTGTAAATGGTGCTCATTCTGACACATTATAGACTTTCACAGTAAGTCACTTCCAGGTCACACAGAGCGCAGTGTGAGCCGGGCAGTTTGCAGAGGGATAATGTCACGCAGAAGAGCAACAATGGCCACCAAATGGCAGTGGTTGGTATCTACCAAGGAAGGACAATCTGTGAACCAGTGACAGTATCGTGTCTTATTGCTGCATGTGTAAGTGCATCAATGAGTTTAGGGAGTCCATGACCCTATTGGCAGTGGCCTATTTCAGCAGGATAAGGTGCCTGTAATACTGTAGAAACAGTTTAGGAATGATTTTAGAACTTTAGAAGAAAATCGTTGTGTTTGTCATGGACGCTAAAACTCAGATTTATGTGTGAACACAGACTAAGGGCTATAAACCGCAAGATACGTTCGGAGGTCTTGTCGAGCCAATGCCTCGAGGAGTAAAAGTCAACTTGGGCAATACTAAACTAAAGCTATATTGCTACCAGACTTATTATTGTCCTTCTCTGGCCGAGATAAGTACTGCGCACATTTACTCTTCAGTTTATATTTCTACCCATTTCCAACTTTGCTTTATCAAATGAAAACATGTACTGGTCTATGGACTGTGTCTGGTATCGCAGATCAGCCCCATAGAGGTGAATAGGCCAGAACTGCAATACTAGGCACAGCCTTCACACAAGAGTGGCATTGTTGTAATCTACAGCCCGGTTGTCTCTTCCATCTTTATGAGCACTTTTGCTGCAGTCAGTGTCAGAGCCGACATTAGAGAACTTCTTGGCCTATTTGAAAAATCTGAAGATGCTCAAAATAAGTGATTGGTCACAGGAAGATGGGAAAAGAAAATGCTTTATTATTGTTAATATAATTAAAAAAAAAAAAAAAAAAAAAAGCAAAGCCATATACAAACAAGTCATGAGTCGGGTTTCCAAGATGAAAAAAAAAAAAAAAAAAAAGATTGTGTTTCTCTTTCCTCCTGAAACAGCACCCCTATTATTTATAGGTGGAGATGGGAGAATCCAAACAGTAAAGATCCATGTTAGTACCAAAAAATAAAAAAAAAATAAAAATCAGTGTTCTTATTCAGGTGCTTTACGTATGCAAACCACGTATGTGAGCATCGATGTGCTCGGGTACACTCGGTGCTCGGGTACACTGGGTGCTCAGCCCATTGGGAGCCGCTTGCAGTGTTTGAACGGCTCTCAATGGAGGGTAACAACAGCATAATCAGATGTAGTGTGCACTCCAAAAAATAAATACCAAAAAAACACCTCCCTCCCCCGGAAGTACTCTGTTTATGGCTGGCTGTATGTGGGCAGAGAGCTGAACTGCCCAGTCATTGACTTCTAATGGGGCTCAGGTCAAGTCCGGGTCCAGAACAGAACGTTATGTAAAGTCCGGCTGAATCCGCCAAACCAACTTCAACGGTTCCGCTCATCTCCATTTATTGGCTTTAAAGGGAACCTGTCACCAGATTTGGCGGTCACCATCAGTAAGTTCTTATATACAGTATTCTAGAATACTGTATATAAAAGGCAAGGCCGCTGTGTAGAACGTAAAAAAAACACTTATAATATTCCCAGAGGGGCCGGTTGGGTCCAATGGGCATCGCTGCTCTCGGGTCCGGCGCCTCCTCTCTACTGCGATCTCCATCCTCCTCCTATCCAGCCCAAGCCACCAGTGTGGTCCAGCGCAGGCGCACTCCGATCTGCCCTACTAAGGACTGTAATGTAATACTACTACTGTAGTGCGCAAGTGCGAGGAAAGGTTAAAGACCCCCCCGCACATAAGCACTACAATACTTTGATCTGCCCTGACTAGGGCAGAACAAAGTGTGTCTGCGCAGGACCAAAATGCCGGCCAGTAAGAATGACACAGGATGCATCATGCACACGGGCCTCAGAAGAAGGAGGACTGAGATCACCGCAGAGAGCAGGCGTCGGACCGTAGAGCAGCAACACCCATCGAACCGGACCACCCCTTAGGTGAGTATTATAAAAGAGATTTTCTCATTCTACACAGCGGCCTGAGCTCTTATACATATACAGTATTCTGAAATGCTGTATATAAGAGCTCACATGTGGTGGCCGCAGCTCATAAGGGTGACAGGTTCCCTTTATAGGGAACCAGTCCCCACTTTTTTGGCGTATAAGCTGCGGCAAACCCACCGGGCTCTTACATAAAGTATTCTAACATGCTGTATATAAGAGCCCAGGCCACTGTGAGAACATAAAAAAACACTTTATAATACTTACCTAACGGTCGCATGGTTGGCCATATGGGCGTCTCCAGTGCCAGCGCCTCCTCTTTCGGAAGCCTGGGTGCATGACACGTCTACGCCATACACACTCGCTGATCCTGCGCAGGCGCACTACAATACTTTGATCTGCCTACTCAGGACCTGAATGCCGGCGAGTGTGGATGACGTCGGACGTGTCACGCATCGCGGCTAGAGAAGGAGAACAAAGATGGCCAAAAGAGGCAGCGCCGGCACCGGACAACAGAGACGCCCATCTGGCCAACCAAGCGACCGTTAGGTAAGTATTATAAAGTGTTTTTTATGTTCTCACAGCGGCCTGGGCTCTTATATACAGCATGTTAGAATGCTGTATATAAGAGCCCGGTGGTGGTGGCCACAGCTTATAGGCCAAAAAAGTGGTGACAGGTTCCCTTTAAGACAGAGCTGTAATACCAGAGACAGCCCATGGACAGGAGTGGCGCCGTTTCTTGAAGAAAACGCACTTTTTTTTCTATATTCCCAGACAATACACTCAAAAATGTACATTTCTGTTAGACATATTCTAGAATTGCATTTACAAAGAAACTTTAACCCTTTCAATGATATTCCAAAAAAAATAAGATGACACAAGGTCTTCTTGTGCTTTATGGCTCAGTTACACGTGTAGGGTTACGATACACACGCGGACCACGTGGGGCCATTTTTGTGTTAAGAGTGCAAGCCTTTTGTCCCGTTAGTACTGTACTCTACAAAGTGTCCCTCAATCCTTGGCTCTTCTGCTACGGCAAAACAACAACTCCAATCGTGCCTTGACTGCCACATGCTAAGAGTTGTAATTTTCATAGTTCAGGAGAGCCATATATTAGGCAACACTGCAGGCTCCACATTCCCTATATCTGCAAGAACATCCACAAGTTATCTTCATTACACACAAGCCTTCATCCCAACAACTATGCAATACTCACACCTGTTTAATAAGTGGTTTAAAGGGAACCTGTCAGGTCTAATACACACCCAGATCCACGAGCAGTTCTGGGTGCATATTGCTAGTCCCTGCATCTAGTAGCTTGGAGAAAGGGATCTTTAGAAAAAGTATTTCCTTTATGATATGCTAATGAGCACATGGACTAGTTGTAAGGGCGTTACTTCCCCAGAAAAGTCACCCTCTTAGCATGTTAGCACACCCACAGGGACGTGCAAACATGTTGTTCAATGTCCATTGCCCATCAGCGGCGACGCGCGTATCTGTGTCCACTGTGACCGCTGATCTGAATGCCTGGCACTTCTGATCATGCGCAGTATGAAGCCGGATGTACATGTCCCGACTTCAGAAAGATCTGGTGCATATGACCGGAAGTGTCTTGACTTCGAGTCAGCAGTGACAGCGAATACAGATACGCATGTCACCGCTGATGATGCTGCATTGAATAGCATGTTAGTATGCCCCTGTGATTGTGTCCTCGCCAGATGTAATCTGAGTGCACACGATCAGAAGTCCCAGCACTTATAGTCATGCGCACTATGAAGCTGGGTGTCCCGGCTTCAGAGAGGTCTAGTGCGCATAACCGGAAGTGCCAGGCATTCTGATCATGCACACTGATCCTAACCTGGCATCTGAGGCGGTGACAACAGACAAAGGTACATCCATCATCGCTGATGATGCAGGACAATGACCATTGAATAGCATGTTAGTACACCCCTGTAGCTGTGCTAATATGCTAAAAGGGCGGAATGAGCACAGGAACTAACGCCCTTGAGACTAGTCTCTGCGCTCATTATCAGATCATAAAGGATCTTTAGAAATACTTTTTCTAAAGATCTCTTTATCTATGCTACTAGATATAGGGACAGTTAGGCAGGGATTAGCAATATACACCCAGAACTGCTCGTGGTTCTGGATGCATATTGCACCTGACAGGTTCCCTTTAAGGTGGCCATATAGCTAGGTAGTTGTCAACTAATGATTCCTCCTTCACATGCACGCTCAGCCAAGTGAGCATGCATTGACTTTGGGAAGAGAGGAGTACACTGCTGTCAGATACCACTTGCGGCAGCTCATCCTCCCATGAGAAAGAAAAAAGGATTGGGCATGTTAACATTTTCAACATGCTCAATTAGACACGAACCAACAGATTTTAACTACCCCGGTCTGGGGTCTAGGACGGTCCTTCAGTGGCAGCGGGTCTAGGACATTGTTCTCTTCCATCCTCCGTCCTGTATACAGGGCACCTTTGCCATTTACTTGACCCCCACGATGTCACTGATTAACTAGGTCTCACGTTATGGGGGCTAGTAACACCCAGGGTGTGGGATATAAGATTGTCAGCGTAGAAGTGATCACTGCCCTGGAGGACCGAACTGGACCAGGGTAGCCGGAATCTCTTTGCTCATGGCTGAAGCTGTCCTTCCTTTCCATTATTTACCGTTAGTCAGGACACCCCATACACATTAGATGGTCGGCTGGTGATCAATAGCTAAGGCAGACATTCATATAATGTGTATGGCCGCCATGACTGTCCTATTACAGTCCAGCACCGTGTGCGGTAATAATTGCAGAGACGTTTATAACATATAACAGTCATTGCCAGAGTCGGATGAGACTGGGTATTAACACCCTACATATTGCAAAACGATAACAGTAAGAGCCTTATTGCTGCCTCCAGGTCCCCGGCTATCGTCTCTTGCCCTCGCTCTTGGACTGACTGTGTCGTGTGCTCTTCCCAGAAGACTGCGATCTCTTCTTATCTTTTCTGGAGTCATCGCTCCTCTTATAGGGATGTGAGCTGTGCTTGTCTGAATGGCTCCTCTCCCGGCTGCGGTCCCGGGGCTGCTTTTCATCCTGTGTCCTCCTGCTCTGCTTCTCCCTTTCCGGGGGCAGGGTGTTTTTAATGGTATTGATCAGAAATCGTTTGTTGGTGCTGGCGAGCGGACACTTCATCCTGCAAGAGAAAACACACAGCGGCGGCAGTCAATGAGTGTGTCTGGTGCGCCACCTAGTGTCCGATGTAAGCATGATGCAAGGGATGCAAAGATCCACGTGAGCCTAAGATTGGTCATACAGACACAAAACACTTAGATAAAAATGGTAACGGCTTTTACATCTATCTTGGTTTGTTTTTTCGGCAATTTTTGCTACCTGTGTATTTGTAAATAATGGTGACCTTCCGAAATGTTGACCTGTAAGTCCTACTCATTCATGTATTGTGCGGAGACCGTCCATGCTGTGGATATAGAAAAGTGTTATTTATATGTAGCTCACTGTTAAAGGGATGGTGTCTATGACTTAGAACTACTATGCTTCACTAGTTTGGGGTAAGTTTCTAGGCGAAGGTATCGATACATTGCTTAATTGCAAAAAAAAAAATTCACTGTATTATTGTCCCTGAGTTTGATGGAGAAGTCAGAGACCCCAACTGACCCTATTTGCTGCAAATTATACTCCTTAAAGGGGTTGTCCGGTATAAAATGATAAGTCTGCAGTCACTCTATGTGTCCTTCTATATGGCTCCAGATTTAGGAATCCTCACAGTGCACTATAAGGATTTGCCAGTGTCTGAGCCGTGACGTGAAAGCAATTGTGCGCTATGCATGTTTACAGCCAGAACCTAACTAGTGGGCACGGCCTCACTCAACACAAGTGGATGGAGGGGGTGCATCTGACTAGTGGGTGCAACCTTGCTCAATACAAGTGTATGGAGGGGGTGCATCTGACTAGTGGGTGCAGCCTTGCTCAATACAGGTGTATGGAGGGGGGGCATCTGACTAGAGGGAGCAGCCTTGCTCAATACAGGTGTATGGAGGGGGTGCATCTGACTAGTGGGTGCAACCTTGCTCAATACAAGTGTATGGAGGGGGTGCATCTGACTAGTGGGTGCAGCCTTGCTCAATACAGGTGTATGGAGGGGGTGCATCTGACTAGTGGGTGCAGCCTTGCTCAATACAAGTGTATGGAGGGGGTGCATCTGACTAGAGGGAGCAGCCTTGCTCAATACAGGTGTATGGAGGGGGTGCATCTGACTAGTGGGAGCAGCCTTGCTCAATACAGGTGTATGGAAGGGGTGCATCTGACTAGTGGGTGCAGCCTTGCTCTTTACAAGTGTATGGAGGGGTGCATCTGACTAGTGGGTCCAGCCTTGCTCAATACAGGTGTATGGAGGGGGTGCATCTGGCATCTGACTAGTGGGAGCAGCCTCGCTCAATACAGGTGTATGGAGGGGGTGCATCTGACTAGTGGGAGCAGCCTTGCTCAATACAGGTGTATGGAGGGGGTGCATCTGACTAGTGGGAGCAGCCTTGCTCAATACAGGTGTATGGAGGGGGTGCATCTGACTAGTGGGAGCAGCCTTGCTCAATACAGGTGTATGGAGGGGGTGCATCTGACTAGTGGGAGTAGCCTCACTCAATACAAGTGTATGGAGTGGGTGCATCTGACTAGTGGGAGCAGCCTCACTCAATACAGTTGTATGGAGGGGGTGCATCTGACTAGTGGGAGCAGCCTTGCTCAATACAAGTGTATGGAGGGGGTGCATCTGACTAGTGGGAGCAGCCTTGCTCAATACAGGTGTATGGAGGGGGTGCATCTGACTAGTGGGAGTAGTCTCACTCAATACAAGTGTATGGAGTGGGTGCATCTGACTAGTGGGAGCAGCCTCACTCAATACAGTTGTATGGAGGGGGTGCATCTGACTAGTGGGAGCAGCCTTGCTCAATACAAGTGTATGGAGGGGGTGCATCTGACTAGTGGGAGTAGTCTCACTCAATACAAGTGTATGGAGGGGGTTCATCTGACTAGTGGGAGCAGCCTTGCTCAATACAAGTGTATGGAGGGGGTGCATCTGACTAGTGGGAGTAGCCTCACTCAATACAAGTGTATGGAGGGGGTGCATCTGACTAGTGGGAGTAGTCTCACTCAATACAAGTGTATGGAGTGGGTGCATCTGACTAGTGGGAGCAGCCTCGCTCAATACAGTTGTATGGAGGGGGTTCATCTGATTAGTGGGAGCAGCCTTGCTCAATACAAGTGTATGGAGGGGGTGCATCTGACTAGTGGGTGCAGCCTTGCTCAATACAGGTGTATGGAGGGGGTGCATCTGACTAGTGGGAGTAGTCTCACTCAATACAGGTGTATGGAGAGGGTGCATCTGACTAGTGGGAGTAGTCTCACTCAATACAGGTGTATGGAGAGGGTGCATCTGACTAGTGGGTGCAGCCTCGCTCAATACAAGTGTATGGAGAGGGTGCATCTGACTAGTGGGAGTAGTCTCACTCAATACAGGTGTATGGAGAGGGTGCATCTGACTAGTGGGAGTAGTCTCACTCAATACAGGTGTATGGAGGGGGTGCATCTGACTAGTGGGAGCAGCCTTGCTCAATACAGGTGTATGGAAGGGGTGCATCTGACTAGTGGGTGCAGCCTTGCTCTTTACAAGTGTATGGAGGGGGTGCATCTGACTAGTGGGTCCAGCCTTGCTCAATACAGGTGTATGGAGGGGGTGCATCTGACTAGTGGGAGCAGCCTCGCTCAATACAGGTGTATGGAGGGGGTGCATCTGACTAGTGGGAGCAGCCTTGCTCAATACAGGTGTATGGAGGGGGTGCATCTGACTAGTGGGAGCAGCCTTGCTCAATACAAGTGTATGGAGGGGGTGCATCTGACTAGTGGGTGCAGCCTTGCTCAATACAGGTGTATGGAGGGGGTGCATCTGACTAGTGGGAGCAGCCTCGCTCAATACAAGTGTATGGAGTGGGTGCATCTGACTAGTGGGAGCAGCCTCACTCAATACAGTTGTATGGAGGGGGTGCATCTGACTAGTGGGAGCAGCCTCGCTCAATACAAGTGTATGGAGGGGGTGCATCTGACTAGTGGGAGTAGCCTCACTCAATACAAGTGTATGGAGTGGGTGCATCTGACTAGTGGGAGCAGCCTCGCTCAATACAGTTGTATGGAGGGGGTTCATCTGACTAGTGGGAGTAGTCTCACTCAATACAAGTGTATGGAGTGGGTGCATCTGACTAGTGGGAGCAGCCTCGCTCAATACAGTTGTATGGAGGGGGTTCATCTGATTAGTGGGAGCAGCCTTGCTCAATACAAGTGTATGGAGGGGGTGCATCTGACTAGTGGGTGCAGCCTTGCTCAATACAGGTGTATGGAGGGGGTGCATCTGACTAGTGGGAGTAGTCTCACTCAATACAGGTGTATGGAGGGGGTTCATCTGACTAGTGGGAGTAGTCTCACTCAATACAGGTGTATGGAGAGGGTGCATCTGACTAGTGGGAGTAGTCTCACTCAATACAGGTGTATGGAGAGGGTGCATCTGACTAGTGGGTGCAGCCTCGCTCAATACAAGTGTATGGAGAGGGTGCATCTGACTAGTGGGAGTAGTCTCACTCAATACAGGTGTATGGAGAGGGTGCATCTGACTAGTGGGTGCAGCCTCGCTCAATACAAGTGTATGGAGAGGGTGCATCTGACTAGTGGGAGTAGTCTCACTCAATACAGGTGTATGGAGAGGGTGCATCTGACTAGTGGGAGCAGCCTCGCTCAATACAGGTGTATGGAGGGGGTGCATCTGACTAGTGGGAGTAGTCTCACTCAATACAGGTGTATGGAGAGGGTGCATCTGACTAGTGGGAGTAGTCTCACTCAATACAGGTGTATGGAGGGGGTGCATCTGACTAGTGGGAGTAGTCTCACTCAATACAGGTGTATGGAAGGGGTGCATCTGACTAGTGGGAGCAGCTTCGCTCAATACAGGTGTATGGAGAGTTTGCATCTGATTAGTGGGAGCAGCTTCGCTCAATACAGGTGTATGGAGGGGGTGCATCTGACTAGTGGGTGCAGCCTTGCTCAATACAAGTGTATGGAGAGGGTGCATCTGACTAGTGGGAGTAGTCTCACTCAAAACAGGTGTATGGAGGGGGTTCATCTGACTAGTGGGAGCAGCCTTGCTCAATACAAGTGTAAGGAGGGGGTGCATCTGACTAGTGGGAGCAGCCTTTCTCAATACAAGTGTATGGAGGGGGTGCATCTGACTAGTGGGAGCAGCCTTGCTCAATACAAGTGTATGGAGGGGGTGCATCTGACTAGTGGGAGTAGTCTCACTCAATACAAGTGTATGGAGGGGGTGCATCTGACTAGTGGGAGTAGTCTCACTCAATACAGGTGTATGGAGGGGGTGCATCTGACTAGTGGGAGTAGCCTCACTCAATACAAGTGTATGGAGGGGGTGCATCTGACTAGTGGGAGCAGCCTTGCTCAATACAAGTGTATGGAGGGGGTGCATCTGACTAGTGGGAGTAGTCTCACTCAATACAGGTGTATGGAGGGGGTGCATCTGACTAGTGGGAGCAGCCTTGCTCAATACAAGTGTATGGAGGGGGTGCATCTGACTAGAGGGAGCAGCCTTGCTCAATACAGGTGTATGGAGGGGGTGCATCTGACTAGTGGGAGCAGCCTTGCTCAATACAAGTGTATGGAGGGGGTGCATCTGACTAGTGGGAGCAGCCTTGCTCAATACAAGTGTATGGAGGGGGTGCATCTGACTAGTGGGAGCAGCCTCGCTCAATACAAGTGTATGGAGGGGGTGCATCTGACTAGTGGGAGTAGCCTCACTCAATACAAGTGTATGGAGGGGGTGCATCTGACTAGTGGGAGCAGCCTCACTCAATACAAGTGTATGGAGGGGGTGCATCTGACTAGTGGGAGTAGCCTCACTCAATACAAGTGTATGGAGGGGGTGCATCTGACTAGTGGGTGCAGCCTTGCTCAATACAGTTGTATGGAGGGGGTGCATCTGACTAGTGGGAGTAGTCTCGCTCAATACAGGTGTATGGAGGGGGTGCATCTGACTAGTGGGAGTAGTCTCGCTCAATACAGGTGTATGGAGGGGGTTCATCTGACTAGTGGGAGCAGCCTTGCTCAATACAAGTGTATGGAGGGGGTGCATCTGACTAGTGGGTGCAAATTTGCTCAATACAGGTGTATGGAGGGGGTGCATCTGACTAGTGGGTGCAAATTTGCTCAATACAGGTGTATGGAGGGGGTTCATCTGACTAGTGGGAGCAGCCTTGCTCAATACAGGTGTATGGAGGGGGTGCATCTGACTAGTGGGTGCAAATTTGCTCAATACAGGTGTATGGAGGGGGTGCATCTGACTAGTGGGTGCAAATTTGCTCAATACAGGTGTATGGAGGGGGTGCATCTGACTAGTGGGTGCAAATTTGCTCAATACATTTGTGTTGAGTTTAGCCTTGCACACTAGTTGGGTTCTGGCCGGGAACATGCATTGCGCACATCTGCGGTCACGTGACCACCGTTCCCGGCTCAGAAACCGGCAAATTGTCGCAGCGCACAGTGCATGTGCTGGGAGGATTCATAAGTCTGCAGTTACATAGAGTGATATGTAGAGTCACTGCAAAGATAATTTTACATCAGACAAGCCCTTTAAAAAAACCCTCACAAATATATTCACCTTTCCTTGTGTCTCATGATAGTTCCCTTGCCTGGTAAGCTGCCATGCTGGTCTCTGTATCACGGTCTCCTGTGATGACGTTTGTCCTGTCTGACTGCTGCAGAAGTCATCACAAGAGTCTGCAATGTACAAAGATCGGCAGGGGAACAGGCAAACGTTACCTGGGGAGCCAAGTATAGGTTTGTGGGTTTTTGTATCCCTATTCACACCGGCATATCTACAAGCTCACGGTTTAAGCAGTAATTTTACCCAGAACATCAGCTCCAAAATTCATATCAAGGTAAGCACTGGTCTTTGTAAGAGACCTTAAGGCCCCCATACACATTAGGCTAATTTTGGCTGAACCTGCAATAACAAATTTGGCCAACAATTTAATGTGTACCGGGGTGCCGGCCGACTGATGGTCGGGAGAGATGTCAATCGCACGTCAGATTTTGGAATTTGCATGAGATAAGCCATCGGCTAACGTGTCAGTCAGCGGCTTCCTCTTAGGCCGGTTTCACACATCTGGCTTTTCGACGGTTTGCCGGATTTGGCACACGCCAGTACAATGTATACAGTACTATGGCAGCGCCGCAACGTCCGGGTCACATGCTCCGCTCACATGACAGCATGTGACCGGAGCTTGTCGCGCTGCCATTGTACTGTATACACTGTACTGTCGTGTGCCGAATCCGGCAAACCGGCGAAAAGCCAGATGTGTGAAACTAGCCTTAGAGCAGAGGTTCCCAACTCCAGTCCTCAAGGCACACCAACAGTGCATGTTTTCAGGATTTCTTTAGCATTGCATGGGTGTTGGATTCAGCAGCTTTGCAGGTGATTAAATTATCACCTGTGCAATACTAGGGAAATCCTGAAAACATGCACTGTTGGTGTGCCTTGAGGACTGGAGTTGGGAACCTCTGCCTTAGAGAACACAGGAGGGCTCGGCGGAGTGACCGCTCCTGTGTATGGGAGAGTTGGCAAAGATGACTGTCGGCAAACTATTCACTCAAAGCAAAGTTTGGCCGACAGCCGGCTAATACGTATGACCAGCGTTACTCTAAGAAGAGTCACACCTTTAGCTTAAAAATCCACTGGACAAATTAGAAAAAACCTTTTGGAGGTGCACTTCTGGAAGGCCGTGCGGTAAGGAGCTCCCTTCCTCCCGTGGCCCACAAACTGGATGAGAGCTTCAATCAATGCAGCAGTGGTGGAGCGTGCCGGCCAAAGCCTTTTTCTGGTAACAAATACTAAAATTGCGTTTACGATTTATAAGGTAAGAACCATACAACCTACTACACTTTTACATTTTATTTTTTTAGCTAGAAGATCAAAGCAATAACAGAAGATTTAAGACAAGATTAGTGAAGACATGAAAAACAGTAAAAACAATGTAATTTAGTTTCTTAAAGTTGAAGGACCACCAGAACAATTTGGCCCACCATATCCACAGTATAGAAGACACCCGTGGGGTTCAACAGCTGGGACCACCACCAATCCTAATAAGGCTCTGATGTCACCCTGTTGAATAGAGTAGTGGTCAGGCATGTGCAGCCCCCTCCCATCATTGTCTACGAGACTCATGGAGATAGCACTGTACTCACCATCACCATCGGTTCTGCAGCCAATTAATATATCAGTGCTGCACATTGCTGTGTTCAAACAGGTGACCCCAGAGCCCTATTATTAGGACTCGTGAGGGATCCCCCACCATTAGAACCCTTATCACCTATAGTGGAAACCAGAAGTATGTCTCTAATTAACTCAGATGTTGCCAAAAAACCTATCAGAAGCTTCCAAAGACATGACATCATTATATGGGCTGCCCCCTATTGTTTACAAGCATAGTACTCTTAGTGTATGTAAACTTTTGACTTTGCAGAAAGTAATAAAATTACTTTAAATCATTATCTCTCATTATTCTGACATCTGGCAAATATAAATAATTTTGGTTCCTAATTGACCTAAAACGGGAAAGGTTTATTCTGATTTCATGTCAGATAGTGAGAAAAACATGCGGATGTGTCTGTTTAGATAGTGCATGTAAACTTCTGGTTTCAACCGTATCGTATGGATAGGAGATGATTACCTAGGATAGACCCCTAAAAGATACCATAAGATAAAGCAGGTGCTCCTAAATTTTTGAAAAGAATTCTAAACCCAACTTGGTTTTGCTCCAGATTTGTGTCTGGTCTGATAACGGATCGTCTGATCCATCATAGACGCAGCATGGATGTTTGTAGCCACCAGCAATACGAGGGGTTGTTAATAAGTCTTTTGCTTTGTGATCTTTTTTTGTTTCTATGGTAACGAATGTTACATCACATGAAAGCCTTATGTGTCTAATATAGGTTTTCAAAATTTCATGTTTGTTGTTTATGGCAACAGTGTTCTACGCACGCGGGAAAACAAAATGGCGGAGTCTAATGCGATATTCACAGCAACTGAGAGCAGAGGAGGGATAAAATTCTTGTTTCTGCAAGGAAAGTCCGCGAAGGATATTCATGGTGATATGTCGCAGACATTGGGGGATCAATGCACTTCAAATTCAAAAGTTAAGAACTGGGTTGCCAAATTTAAAATGGGCCAATTCAGCACCTATGATGAGGAATGTCCTGGACACCCGAGAGTGGTTGTTGTTCCGGAGATCATCGATGCTGTGCACTACCTCATACTGGAGAATCCACGAATTTCAGCTAAAGCAATAGCAGACGACATGGGGATTTCCCGTAAACGTGTTTGTGTCATTATCCATGAACATTTGGACATGAGGAAGCTTCTGCAAAGTGGGTCCCCAAATGTTTGACAACAGATCAGAGAAGCATGCAAGTGAAAACTTCCCGGTCCATTTGTCAGTGTTTCCGGACTGATAAGAACTCCCTGGATCGACTCGTCACTATGAATGAGACCTGGATTTATTCGTATGACCCTAAAAACAAGAAGCAGTCAAAAGAGTTGAGGCAAAGTGATTCTCCTCGTCCAAAGAAGTTCAGGGTGAAAAAAATCAGCCACTAAGGTGATGACGTCTGTGTTCTGGGATAAGGAGGGTGTGCTGCTAGTGAACTACCTTCAAAAGGGTTCCACCATCAATGCAAGCTATTAGATTGAACTTTTGGACTAATTGAAGGCAGCTTTGAAGGCCAGAATGCACGGCAAACTGTCCAAAGGAATCTTGTTCCTGCAAGACAACGCCACCGCTCACACTGCAGAAGCGACCATGGCAAAACTGGCAGAGCTGGGCGTCCAGCTGGTTGACCACCCACCTAATTCACCAGATTTAGCTCCTCCGACTATCATCTGTTTCTAAACCTGAAGAAATACCTCAGGGGTACTAAACTTCACACCATTTCTGATGCCATGGCTGCTACGGATGCCTGGTTTGAGGCACAACTAAAATCCTTCTTTTTGCTAGGCTTACAGAACTTGGAATACCAATGTAAGAAGTGTGTTGACATCAGTGGAGATTATGTGGGTAAAGCCAAAGACTTATCAACAGCCCCTCATATAAAGGTAGCACCCTGAAGGGTAACTTGGGGGATAGAGAAGCAGAAACACCCAATATCAATGTTCTGGGATGGACGCCTCTTATATGTCATATTTTGTTACTATTGCCTGGAAATAAGATAAAATAAGGTCACAACACAACCTACCAGCCCATTGGCCCCATAGTCTCGGCTCGATCTTTTCCCCTTTTGGCTTCTTTGAGAAGCTCTTCTACTGCTTTCCTGCAAAAAAATAAAATACAATTGTCAATCAGATAAACAGCCCTAAAATATTCTACCAGAAAGCGAGATGCTGCATAAAGCTGCTTCAGACAGAACTGAGGAGACGGTGGTGATCAATGTGTCTCATCGGCTCAGGCTGCTCTCACACCGGACAGAAGCGCTCAGACGTCCAGATCGAGACTTCAAGACGGGAAGAACATTGCTGACAACCACAAGTGTGTGGATAAAGGGCACCAGACCAGGCGACTACTCATCCCACTCCCTCCAGTCACATCACGAGACCTCTGACATTTAGGGAAGACTTGTAACCAGATCAAAAGTGCCCAGTTCTTTCCGCTGTTCAACTGATTCATTTTTTCTTTTTGATCCTCCATTCAGTTCCAGAGATATGATCTTTTTATTTTGTGCTATATTTTGTTTTGTTTAATTTGCCAAGGGGGTGTGTCTATAGACCAATCTGCATAATTATCCTGTAGCACCAACCCCTTGTAAAGACCATAAAAATTAGCACCATATAAATAAAGGTTCAGATCTCCGGAATCACATGGCGAATTTTAACCCCTACCCGACCGTGTGATTTTCCACTTTCGCGCTTTTGTTTTTTCCTCTTCTTCTCCAGTGCCAAAACGTTTTTTTTTTTTTTTCTGTCAACACAGACGTATGACGCTTTGTTTTTTTTTTTGCTGAATGAGTTGTACTTTTGAAACGACACCATCTATTCTATCATGCGATGTGATAGAAAGTGGGAAGAAAAATTCTAAATGCAGCAAAATACCAAAAACAAATGCAATTCCATGATTTTGGGGGGCTTTTTATTTGCAGCTTTTATTATAAAGGACAATCACCTGGATATTTGATTCTCCAGATCTGTATGATTATAGCAAAACCAAACATGCAAAGGTTTTGTTTTTATATATTTAAAAGGACTTTCAGCAGGCTTCTGCAATGTAACCTAAAGACATCATGCTATAAGAGTTAAAACAGGGAATTCAGCCTTGTGTCTGTTACCTCGCAGTCTTATTTTTTTGGTTACCTTCGATGTTAGCTTAAGCCTCTTATCTTTCTCATTAGTGGGTCTCAGCAGCCTGAGAGCTGTAGTCCGACTCCACCCCCCTCTGTGATTAGCAGCTTCAGTTTATGGAAATATGCACTTAAAGCCTGGTGTGGGCGGGGATAGCTCCCAGAGCTCTGCTACATACAAAATCTAAAATCTTTCAGAACGGCTGCACATAGAAATAGAACTGAGACATCGTTGAACTCAGGGCCTCTTTGCCTACATCCTGCTGCTCTCAGATGAGGTAGCAAAAACCTGCTGAAAGATTCCCTTTAAAGGATACATCCTGGACTTAAAAAAACGTCACTAAGAACTAATAGGCAGGGATTTGCTACCTACCTGCCTGTTGTGTCCGGCACAGAATGGTCACAGACCGCTCCTAGTGGCGATTCTGCAGCTTCCGCTGACATGGAGTCAACAGAGCGGCGTTTTTTTTATCCACTCTGCTCTGTAGATGGGGCGGGACAGCCGATGTCATGCTAATTGACAGCCGGCTCCTCTAGTTAAGCAGCATGGAGCCAGCTGTCAATCAGCATGACATTCACAGTCCTTCCCCATCCACAGAGTAGAGCGGAGAAGAAGCCTCCGCTATGTTGATGAAGCCATTGTATCGCCAGCAGGAGAAGTCTGTGAGCCGAAATACAGCGATGGCGGCGGAGAGGTGAGTGAGATCATCCTCTGACGCTGTACAGTCATTAGCATGGTAGCACGCCCACAGTGGTGTACTAACATGCTAATGGGGGTGACTAGCCGGGGAACTACCGCCCAGGGGACTAGTCCCCTAGCTCATTAGAATACGGTAAAAGATCTTTAGAAATACTTTTTCTAAAGATCTCTTATCTATGCTAGTGTATACAGGGACAGTTAGGCAGGGATTAGTAATATGCACCCAGAACTGCTCGTGGTTTTGGGTGCATACTGGACCTGACAGGTTCCCTTTAAAGGGAACCTGTCACCAGGTTTTTCCCTTATGAGCTGCAGCCACCACCAGTGAGCCTTTATATACAGAGCTGTATATAAGAGCCCAGGCCAATCTGTAGAACATAAAAAACACCTTTATTATAGTCATCTATGGGCGGTCCAGTCCGATGGGTGTCGCTGCTCCATCTTGTGTGATCTCCGTCCTCCTTCTACCCAGCCCGTGTGCATGTCATGTCCTGCGTTGTTCACACAGGCCTCCATTGTGCTCTTGCACTTGTGCACTCTGCTCTTCCCGGCTGAGGGCAGATCAAAGTACTGTAGTGCGCCTGTGCAGGCGGTCTTTGAACTTTCCTTGCGCATACGCATTACAGTACTTTGCAGGAGCGCAATGGAGGCCTCTCTGAATAACGCAGGGCGTACGGCGATCTCACGTGATAGAGGAAGCGCCGAACCGAGACCAGCGACACCCATCGGACCAGACCGCCCCCTAGGTGAGTATTATAAAGGTTTTTTACATTAGGCTAGTTTCACACTTGCACTATTTTGACGCAAACGGAATCCGTCAGTAATGTAGTACAGTTCATTTATTTACAGTGGAAGCGCGTTACTATGCCGCGTGAGTGTGTCATGCAGTACCCGCTTGTGTCCACATGGTGTCGCGCTTCCACTGTAAATAAATGAACTGTACTACATTAGTGACGGATTCCGTTTGCGTCAAAATAGCGCAAGTGTGAGTGGGCCCTTATACAGAGTGGCCTGAGCTCTTATATACAGCTATCCAGAATACTGTATATAACAGCTCACTGATAGTGGCCGCAGCTTATAAGGGAAAAACCTGGTGACTGATTCCCTTTAAAAATGGGGGAATAAAGGCAGAATGCTCAGGGCTTAGTGGAAGTAAAATAAGAGCAAAAAATTGGTGTCTACTGATATAGTGACAGGTCATCTTTAGGCATTGTATATTCAGAGATGACCTATTGTTTAATGCAAATATTAATGTGAAACATTGTTTAAGAATTTATGGTATGTGATTAATTATTTTCAGATCACTATCTAAATAATAATAAAAAAAAAAAAAAAAAAAAAAAATCAGGAAAGTTTTCACTTTATTACTGAGCTTTCTGTTCTGTAGGAATCACCAAGAACGATCACGTTTTCATCAGAGGTAGGATTACATCTTCATGTAACAGTTCTATATAACTAATATAGCATTTACTATTCACCATGTCACAGCTCACCTCCTCCCCCTCCCTGTAGAATGTCCTCGTACTAAATCACAAATCATTCCCACAATACTGTCGCATAAAAGTCAATGAGTCGTTCCCCGTTTATTGTTTCCTGTAGGCCCTTTAGGTGGTTGCTGTAAACATGCAGCTCGGGTGAGGTGACCGCCGCAATAATCGCATACAGAAAATACAAACAAAATAAAAACAGACTAGAAAGAAATAACATGAACTTCTCAAAAGGGAAATTGCGACATCTAGAAGGAAAAGTTGTGGCATTATGGAAATCAAAAGATGGATAAATAGGTTACTTCTATGCAAATGATGAAAAAAGTGCATTTGGTGTGGTAGAGCATTCCTCAGATAACCATTCACAACCTCACCGATAGTGGCCAAGGTGGAAATGTGGGGATTTCTGCACGTTGCGCTCATACAAGATACAGAATAAACTTAAGATGTCTTAAATATTTTTTTTTACATTTTTCCATTATTTGCATATGTCGTAATTAATGTGTCTATTCATCCTGTGATTTCCATAATTCCACTACAGATATCTTCCAGGACGCATGAAAGTATTTTGCACTCTTCCTTATCATCATGTTTCCTCCATCTTACTCATCTCCCCTATCCAATCTATAAGACATCACACTCTCCCCAGTAACCGAAGTCTGCTGCCTTGGAGTAACCTTGGACTTAGGGGCCCTTTGCACACTACGACATTGCAAGCCGATGCTGCGATGCCGAGCGCGATAGTCCCCGCCCCTGTCGCAGCTGCGATATCTTGTGATAGCTGCCGTAGCGAACATTATCGCAACGCCAGCTACACACGCACTTACCTGCCCTGCGACATCGCTCGGGCCGGCGAACCGCCTCCTTCCTAAGAGGGCGGGTCGTGCAGCGTCACACGGCAGGCGGCCAATAGAAGCGGAGGGGCGGAGATGAGCGGGACGTAAACATTCCGCCCACCTCCTTCCTTCCGCATTGCAGGTGGGACGCAGGTAAGGAGATGTTCCTCGCTCCTATGGCTTCATACACAGTGATGTGTGCTGCCGCAGGAACGAGGAACAACATCGTACCGTCGCTGCTGCGAAATTATGGAAATGTCGGACCCTACACAGATCATACGATAACGACGCTTTTGCGCTCATTAATCGTATGTAAAAGGATTCACATACTGCGATTTCGACAGCGACGCCGGATGTGCGTCACTTTCGATTTGACCCCACCGACATCGCACCTGCGATGTCGTAGTGTGCAAAGTACCCCTAAGCCTTGTCCTTAAAACCAAGCTCTTGCCACCTCCAGTCACCTTCAACTCAAAAATATTGCTAGAATCTGTCTCTTCCTCAACCATCAATCTACTAAAATGCTAGTGCATGCCCTCATCATTTCCCGCCTCAACTACTGTAACAACTTCCTCTGTGGCCTCTCTGCTAACTTTCACACCTCTCAAGTCCGTCCTTAAGGCTCCTACACACATTCGTGTCACCGGTACACGTGACGTCCATTTTTACACATGCTGGAGACATTGGCACACGTAGACCCATTCAAATCAATGGGTCTGTGCCCACGTGCGTGTTTTCACATGGATCGTGTGTCTGGGTGGAGCGTACGTTTTGCTGTGTGGGGCATACCTGCGTCCGTGTGTTCCACACGGAGACATGTCCATTTTACTCTGGCAGCACGGGTGTCACACGGACCACACGGATGTGATCTGTGTGACATCAGTGTGACACGTACCAGAGAAAACCACGTTTCTGTGAAATAAAATTAATTTCTACACTCACCTTCTCCAGTCCTGCTGTCTCTGCTGCTGTCACTTGCTTCTGACCCCGGCTCATTATGCTTATTGCATATTCACTGAACCAAGGACCGCAAGCAGCAGCACCGGACACAGAAGCGCCAGGGACTGGTAAGTATGAAAATTTATGGTGTCCGTGTGCTATGTGGATGTCACACGGCTAGCACACTGACAGCACATGTTGAACACACAGACATATGCACCTACACCACGGAGCATACAAAGTCTGTTGCCCGAATACCGTAATCCACCTCTCTCCTCTCTACTCCTCTGCAGATTCCTTCATTGACTCCCAATTCCCCAATGTGTCCAATTCAAGCAATTAATACTAACCTACAAAGCCATCCATAATCTGTCTCCTCCGTATATCTCTGAAATAATTGCTTGATATCTTTCAACAAGTAATATCTAATCCTCCCAAGACCTCCATTTCTCCTCCACACTTCTACGTTCCTCACCCAATTGTCTCCAAGACTTGTCTCGAATACCCCCATCCTCTGGAATTCTGTGCCCCAACACCTCTGATTATTTGCCACATTCAGAACTTTCAGACAGAACCTGAAAACCCATCTCTTACAGCCTGCTATGAGCCCACTGCCACCTCATCACCACCGGAGCTGCTACAACCCGTAACCTAGTGTCTTCCCCCCATTATCCTGTAGACATACCTGTGTTTCGTATGTCACCTCTTCTCATGTACAGCACCATGGAATAAATGATGCTCTATAAATAATAATATTCTAATCAATAAGACAGGTGAATGATACCTGCCAATCCTGCACACGTCCCACCAGGTACCTGTAGAAGTGACGTCCACTTATAAATACAGAAGAGAGCAGCACCGGAATGACCCTTTAACCCTTGTCTGGTGTCAGGGAGTCAATGGAAGGCTGCTTTCACACTACGTTTTTTTAGCATGCGTCATGAACGTTTTTTTTTGCTGTAAAAGCGGATCCTGCTTTTACAGCAAAAAAACGCATGCAAACGCATGTGTTATTTTGCAGGATCCTGTCACTTTAAGTTTATGGACAGGCATTGCAGTCATGTGATCGGAAGTCAGTAGAACTGAACGTGAGACTGGGAGCCGGCTTCTGACAGCTACAGAGGCTCGTAACCAAGGTAAACATTGGGTAACTTGCTTGGAGACCCGATATTTACCTTGGTTACGAGCTTCCGCAGCTGCTAGGAGCAGGGCTGCCTGCTCCCTGCACACGTAACCAACATAAACATTGGGTAATTAAGAGAAGCGCTTTGCTTGGTTACCCGATATTTATCTTGGTTACGAGTGTCCGCAACTCTCAGGCGGGGGAGAGAGAGGAGAGGGAGAGGGAGGGGGAGAGGGAGAGAGTGAGTGAGGGGGAGAGGGAGAGAGTGAGTGAGGGGGAGAGGGAGAGAGTGAGTGAGGGGGAGAGGGAGAGAGTGAGTGAGGGGGAGAGGGAGAGAGTGAGTGAGGGGGAGAGAGTGAGGGGGAGAGAGTGAGGGGGAGAGGGGGAGGGGGAGAGGGGGAGGGGGAGAGGGGGAGGGGGAGAGGGGGAGGGGGAGAGGGGGAGGGGGAGAGGGGGAGGGGGAGAGGGGGAGGGGGAGAGGGGGAGGGGGAGAGGGGGAGGGGGAGAGGGGGAGGGGGAGAGGGGGAGGGGGAGAGGGGGAGGGGGAGAGGGGGAGGGGGAGAGAGGGAGGGGGAGAGAGGGAGGGGGAGAGAGGGAGGGGGAGAGAGGGAGGGGGAGAGAGGGAGGGGGAGAGAGGGAGGGGGGGAGAGGGAGGGGGGGAGAGGGAGGGGGGGAGAGGGAGGGGGGGAGAGGGAGGGGGGGAGAGGGAGGGGGGGAGAGGGAGGGGGGGAGAGGGAGGGGGGGAGAGGGAGGGGGGAGAGGGAGGGGGGAGAGGGAGGGGGGAGAGGGAGGGGGGGGAGAGGGAGGGGGGGGGAGAGGGAGGGGGGGGAGAGGGAGGGGGGGGAGAGGGAGGGGGGGGAGAGGGAGGGGGGGGAGAGGGAGGGGGGGGAGAGGGAGGGGGGGGAGAGGGAGGGGGGGGAGAGGGAGGGGGGGGAGATGGAGGGGGGGAGAGGGAGGGGGGGGAGAGGGAGGGGGGGGAGAGGGAGGGGGGGGAGAGGGAGGGGGGGGAGAGGGAGGGGGGGGAGAGGGAGGGGGGGGGAGAGGGAGGGGGGGGGAGAGGGAGGGGGGGAAAGAGGGAGGGGGGGAGAGGGAGGGGGGGAAAGAGGGAGGGGGGGAGAGGGAGGGGGGAGAGGGAGGGGGGAGAGGGAGGGGGGAGAGGGAGGGGGAGAGAGGGAGGGGGAGAGAGGGAGGGGGAGAGAGGGAGGGGGAAGAGAGGGAGGGGGAGAGAGGGAGGGGGGGAGAGGGAGGGGGGGAGAGGGAGGGGGGGAGAGGGAGGGGGGGAGAGGGAGGGGGGGAGAGGGAGGGGGAGAGAGGGAGGGGGAGAGAGGGAGGGGGGAGAGGGAGGGGGGGAGAGAGACTGATCACCCGAGGCTGGTTTCTGGGCATGCTCAGTAGAGCAAGCAGGATCCTGCCTATCAGCATGCCAGCGTTCACATGCGTTTGCATGCAGTATAGTCAGGATCCAGCAATTTGCAGTATTTGGACGCAGCTCAAAAATACTACAAGTAGCGTTTTTGAAAAATGTTAAACTGCAAGTCGCTGGATCCTCACTATAACGCACGAAAACGCAGGTGAACGCATGTTGACGCGAGTCCATTGAAAATGCATTGAAATGAAAACGCATTTGCACTGGATCCGTTTTTGTGTTAAAAAACGTTCAGGACGCATGTTAAAAAAACGTAATGTGAAAACCGCCTTCATGCAGATTGGTACAACTAGTAATTCTTTTTGCATGCTACCAGACCAGAGTTAAAGGGAACCTGTCACCAGATTTTTCCCTATTAAAACTAAAGGGTGCTTTACACGCTGCGACGTCGCTAGCCATAGCTAGCGATGTCGTGAGCGATAGCACCCGCCCCTGTCGTTCGTGCGACATTTGGTGACCGCTGCCGTAGCGAACATTATCGCTACGGCAGCGTCACACACACATACCTAATCAGCGACGTCGCTGTGACCGCTGAACAATCCCTCCTTTAAGGGGGAGGTGCGTTCAGCGTCACAACGACGTCACTAAGCGGCCGCCCAATAACAGAGGAGGGGCGGAGATGAGTGGCCGTAACATGCCGCCCACCTCCTTCCTTGCGCATTGCCGGTGGACGCAGGTAAGGAGATGTTTGTCGTTCCTGTGGTATCACACACAGCGATGTGTGCTGCCGCAGGAACAACAAACAACATCGTACATGCAACAACAACGATATTATGAAAAGAAGCGACGTGTCACAGATCAGCGATTTTTGATGCTTTTGCGCTCATTGGTGTCACACGCTGCGATGTTGCTACCGGCACCGGATGTGCGTCACTAACAACGTGACCCTGACGATATATCGTTAGCGATGTCGCAGCGTGTAAAGCACCCTTAAAAGAATCCCCTTCTGCAGCTCCTGGGCTGCATTCTATGAAGGTGCACCTTGGATCTAACTCCCCTTCCAGACCCCAAAAATAACTTTATAAAACTTGGCCGTTAGGTATGCTAATTACCATGGTTGGCCAGATGGGTGGGCTCATTTTCTGCTCCTGTCACCCCTCCTGCTGCTGATCGCGATCCTCCTTTCTTGATTGACTGGATGACACCACCGTCATACTCCTCGTCGCATTTTCAAATCTCACGCCTGTGCAGTTATGTCGGCTCAAGCAGGCGCAGTTCGCTCTGCCATATTACGGGCAGAGCAGAAAACATAGCTGTCCTCGCTTGCGCCGGTGAGCTAAATGCGCAGGCGCGAGATTATGGGCGGCGCTGTGGAAGACTTCACCAGCACCATCCTCGTACCTGCCCATAATCTTGCGCCTGTGCATTTAGCTCACCGGCGCGAGCGAGGGCAGCTATGTTTTCTGCTCTGCCCGCAATATGGCAGAGCGAACTGCGCCTGCGCGAGCCGACATAACTGCACAAGGTGATTCTTTTAGTTTAATGGGGAAAAATCTGGTGACAGGTTCCCTTTAAGGCAAAAAACAAGCCAGTTACTATGGGTTTAATTCTATACACACGACATAACAATTTACTTCCCTGATACAGAAGTAGTTAAGAAGTTATTTTTGAAAATGTAAATTTTTTCAATGAATTGATATAACACTTCTTATACTAATCCTGAGCTGCATTTTCAAATTTGTGGCTTCAGTGCAGAAATCTTCCATCATTTTCTGCTGCATTGCTTTTTGTATACTTCTTTTCTGCACATGTGCATTTTTTTATTGCGTTTGAACATTTTTTCACTTGTGGTTTTTCCTACTTTTTTTTTTTTTTTTTTTAAATATAGCAATCCCGGGGGTTCAGGCGTTGTACCCCTGCAATCACCGTCGGGTGTAATCACCGTCGGGTGTCTGGCTGATACAGTCGGGACCCATCTTTCACTGCCTGCTGGTAGTTTAAGCCCCTGAATGCTGCAATCACTGTATTCAGGAGGCAGGGAGAGGGATCGCTTACCTCTCCCTGGCAATCGGTTCCCTGTAATGCGATCATGGGGACCCGATTGCTCCCATGGTAACCCTGGGTAGTCACCATGACGACCCCGGGTTACTGAGCTACGGAGATACTCACACACCATGCTGTATGCACGGTGATTGAGGTAAAATGCTGCAATATAATCCCCTTTAGGCTAGTTTCACACTTGCGTTGAACGGCATCCATTGCATTGCGTTGTGTGACGGATGCAATGGATTGTACAAAACAACGATATCTGCCTTTTTTTTTCTTCTTCTTTACAGTTTTACCGGCGGCAGACTATTGTGAACGATCAGCTGATCACCCGGCTGCCGGGTGATCAGCTGATTGTTTCGGCCGCCGAGAATGTGTGTGGGGGGGGGCGGAGCCAAGCGGGGCCATGGCGCTGAGGAAGTCAGTGCCGAGGGGACTGTATGGCTGGGGACAGTAGTGTGTGTGCGTGCACGCGCGCGCGCGTCTGTGTGTACATGCGGAGTGCGGGAGGCGGCGGAGCCGAACGGAGAAGTGTCAGGCTCCCTGCACACGTAGATCGGGGTAACTAAGCAAAGCACTTTGCTTGCTTACCCGATATTTACCTTGGTTACCAGCATGCACCGCTTAGCGCTGGCTCCTTGCACACGTAGCCAGGGTAAATATCGAGTAACTAGGCAAAGCGCTTTGCTTAGTAACCCGATGTGTACCCTGGTTACATGTGCAGGGAGCCAGAGAGAGCATGCGCAGCGAACTCCTAAGGATTCCGCTGCTCAAAAAACGTTACATGCTGCGTTCCTTCCGCCCGGCGGAAGCAACGCAGCGAGTCGGCCAAGCGGAAGCAACGCAGGTCCATCACTCGCAATCAGTCGTCCATACAAGTCTATGGGAAGCAGTGGAATCCGTTAACGGATTCCGCTGTTTTCCAAAACGGCGGATTGCAATCGAAGGAAAACACCGCAAGGGTGAAACTGGCCTTTGTGATAAAGCATTGCAAGGGATTATAGAAAGGCCAGAAAAAAAACAAAACGCAGAAACAATTGACATGCTGCTGCTATTTTCTGCAACAAAAATCTGCAAGGAAAAAAGAAGCAGCGTGTGTACAGCAAGTCAGGATTCTCACAGACTTTGCTGGGTGATTTTTTCCCTGCAGTATTAATTAAAATCTGCAAGGAATAACATGAAAACTGCACATAGCCTCAGTGTCTGCTCAGAGCGCACTCTGGTATTTGTATTCTGGGAAATCTGGTTATTGTACCAGGGAAAAGTGTTTTATAGTAACAGACATGCGCCGGTAAACAGCCAAATAATGTCTTCATGTAAGGCGACGGGGGGGGGGGGGTTAATAGCCAGTTTCCGACTGCACTTGGCACAGCCGGGTTATTTCCATTTCATAGCATTCCTATTTGCTTTCTCGCCTGTTATTGTCAGGTCTCGTCCATTGTACACTTGTTTGTTTTAGCCGTGAATGTCAAGCATAAACTCTTCACTCAATCTGTGGCGCTGTTCACATCTGTCTCTTTTTGCGGACTGCATGTCCGTAAATAAAAAAAATCACGGAGACGTGTCGGTGTTTGATCAGAACCATGGATGATGATAATAATACAAGTCTAAAACTCCATGATATATAATTTCTATAGCGCCAACATATTGTGCAACACTTTAGGGAATGTGCACACAATCATTGCCCGCTGTTGCCCTGGACGCGGCGGGTCCTGACCTGCAGGGACATGAGCCTCCTCCGCAGGAAACCGCAGCTGCTTATGCCCATGATCCGGGCTCGGACTGTTGTGAACACTCGCGTCTCCGTAGCAAAGACTTGACATGCTGCAGCTCTGGAAGCCGCACCGCAGGTCAGTTTTCACTGCTGGCCGCACGCGCACAGTCAGCATGGGATTTCTATAAAGCCAATCCACTGTTCTTGTACTGTACAACGCAGCATTTTGGATGCAGCTGAAACATGCTGCGTCCAAAACACTGTGAACCCTGATCGTGGCCACGGAGCCTTACAATTCAGATGGGAGATGTACAGACAATATATTCAACAGATACCCAGAGGAGTGATGTCTCGGCTCACAAGCTTACACTCTATGAGACGATTATGTGTAATCCGTCCACTGTCTGGTTTTAACATCGCAGTGGTAAAAGCTTTGGAAATGTTTATATTTTTTGAGTATATGAGAAAATTACTGATGGTAAAAACTCATGGACCAAACATTGATAAAATTGGTCATTTTTTTTTTACATGCAGTATAGGAAAACAAAAGGACATTAGAGTGAGTCATTTTTGGGTATGTGCGCACGCTGTGTTCTGTCAAGTGCAGAAAAAATGCCCCCTCTGGCAGACTGGACAACTGTAAACACTGCGTTTGTAAAAAAAAAATGCATCCAAAACGCATGCATTTTAAATGCATATACAGTGCGGTCCCACTCGGCTCTGCTACATCCCCATATAACATAGCTGGCTGCGAGACAAAGCCACACGATCACAATGAAGTCGGATGAACTTCACCCGATTTCACTGTCATCGCGCGGCTCTGTGTGCCGCGGCCTGATTTACGGTCACCGGTGAAGGACTCACCAGTGACCGCAAATCCCCTGAGTGACTGATGATGAGCCACGCGATCAGCGGTGCCGTCAGGTTACCCACGGCCACAAATCCCCTGAGTGCGGGCACCGCTGACAGCGTGGCTGACTTCAGTTGCTGCATGGAGCTCACAGAGAGTGGTCATGGTCTGTTGCCGCTCGCCGTCAGCTTCCAATGTAGCAGAGTTGAAAGCGTCATGGGACCTCTGTGGATTACGTCGGACCTGGAGGGGTATTGGGGATTTTAATAAAGTGGTGAAAGAGGGTGTTTTTTTTGTCTTTTATTCCAAATAAAGGATTTTTTCGGGTTAATTATTGGGGGTGTCTCATAGATGCCTGCCATGATTAACCTAATACTTAGTGGCAGCTATGGGCTGCTGCCATTAATTCTTTATTACTTAATTCTTTATTACCTCGACTGCCACCGCACCAGAGCAATTCCGGATGAGGCGGGTAGAGTCCCGGGACTGTCGCATCTAATGGATGCGGCAATTCCGGGCGGCTGCTGATATTTTTAGGCTGGGGGGCTCCCCATAACGTGGGGCTCTCCATCCTGAGAATACCAGCCTTCAGTCATGTGGCTTTACCTTGGCTGGTTTCAAAATTGTGGGGGACCGCACGCAGTTTTTTTTTTTTAATTATTTATTTTACTGCACGATTTAGACCCACCCACTGGCAGCTGTGATTGGTTGCAGTGAGACAGCTGTCACTCAGTGTGGGGGCTCATCTGAATGCAACCAATCATAGGTGCCGGTGGGCGGGGGTAAGCAGTGAATACGAGATGGAATAATGAGCGGCTGGCATTTTCAAAAGCTGGAGAAGCTAGTGATGTGTCAGTCGCGAACGATCCGACACAACGATCCGGCTCCCTGCTGTGACTAACAGGAGCCGGATCCCCAGTCAAGGGCACTAAAATCTCTAAACGGCTCTTTTCGCCGCTGAAACCCCGCTCACTCAACAATCTAATTGGTCCCTTGTAGGTGGGCGGGGGTTTAGCCGTGGGTGGGCGGGGGTTTCATCTGCGTTACTATAATCTTAAATATGTGTTCACCTGGGGGGGTGAACACATATTTAATAAGGAGCCAAGAATGATCCAAATGAGCTGGCTCTTTTTGGTGAGCGGAGCCATGGGAACTGGATCGCCAAAAAGAGCCGGACTGCCCATCACTAGGAGAAGCCGCCGGAGCAGGGTGACAGCCGTGCAGCGCCGGTGACAGGTGAGTATGAGAAAGGGGGGTGAGAGGGAGAGAGAACAACCGACAGAGAGAACAACCGACAGAGAGAGACTAACCGACAGAGACCAACAGACCTGCGTTTTGTTTGTCAAAAAAAGCATGCAGAACGCAACAAAAATGCAGTGCAAGCGCACAGCTAAACATTTTGGTTGCGTTTTGACACACCTCATTGATTTCAATGGGTGGAAAATGCAACCAAAAACGCACAAAAGAAGTGACACGCTGCTTTTTTTTAACCCCTTCACGACCGGCCAATTTTACGCTTTCCATTTATTTTTTCGCCATTCTTTTTCTGAGACAAGTAACTTTTATTTTTCAGTCAATATGGTAATGTGAGGGCTTATTTTTTGCGGACCGAGCTGTACTTTTAAATAAAACCATACGTTTTACCATATAGTGTGCTGGAAAAAAAGCAAAAAAATTCCAAATGCTTGAAAAATTGCAAAAAAAAAAAAAAAAGCACTATTGTTTTTTTAGATATTTTATTCACTGTGTTCGCTATATGGTAAAACTGATGTGTGGGTGTGATGCCTGAGGTTGGTTCTAGTTCGTAGATACCAAACATGTATAGGTTTACTTTTATCTATGGGGGTTAAAAAAAAATCAGAAGTTTGTCCAAAAAAAAGTGGCACACGTTTTTACGCCATATTCTGTGACCCGTTACGGTCTCATTTTTTGGGATCTATGGCTCAGTGATGGCTTATTTTTTGTGTCTCGAGCTGACGTTTTTAATGATACTATTTTTGCGCAGATGCTACGTTTTGATCGGCATTTGGATTTTTTTTGCTGCTACGCCGTTTTACCGATCAGATTAATTGATTTTATATTTTGATAGATCGGGCATTTCTGAACGCGGGTGATACCAAATAGGTGTATATTTTTTTAACCCTTTAATTTTCAATGGGGTGAATGGGGGGGGTGATTTGAACTTTTACGTTTTTTAAAACTTTTTTTTATTTTTTTTATTTTACTAGTCCCCCTAGGGGGGCTATGTACATCAACAATTCGATCGCTCTGCCATATCTGCTGATCACAGCTACACAGCTGTGA